>NW_027361829.1:73270000-73522500 GCF_039654945.1 Dendrobates tinctorius
CAAAAATAATGTTAAAATTCAATAGCCAAAAAAAATCTAATTTTAAAAAAAAAAAAAGCAAAAAGCAAAAAAAATTATGCAAACATAACAACATACATACCGTAAGGTGACAAGGAGCCTTTCTTCGGGAGGAATGGCACGCCGGAGCTGAGTGTCCCTTCTCCGGATGTTTCCTTCAACCATACCCAGCAAGTCAAGGAAGCTTTCCTGGGACATCCGTGTATAGTCAGCAAATTTCTCCGGGTTTTCCTGTAGCTCGCTGTACAGCGTGTGATATGCTCCACGGCTTGCCCGGAGTTCGATGATTGGATGCCTCCAAAACCGACGCCGCTGCCGTCTCTGCTGTCTCTCCCTCTCCCTTTCTTGCTGGCAACAAAAGACATACGCCTGAGACAGCGCAATGTCAAGATCCAGCTTGAAGCGGAAATTATCCAGACGCAGGTCCATCTTGACACCGGAAACAGCAGCAAAATCTGATGAATTCAGCAGTACAGGGTCTATAAAACATTCCAATGACACACGCCCACTGGTGACCCATTGGTGGTCAAGGATTTTTCTATTGTGAAATGTCACACCTAAAAACGCATGCGCATAAAAAACGCAATCGCATGCAAAAACGCATGTAAAACGCAAGTAACACTGCGTTATTTTGACGCATCAGCGTGCGCATGAAGAGAAAAAAACGCACATTTGTTTTGCGTTTTTCTTTGCGTTTTTTATGCGCACGATGCGCTGCGCAAAAAAACGCTAATGTGAAACTAGCCTAAGGCCTCTTTCACACTTCAGTTATTTGCATCAGTTAAAATCCGCCAAAAAGGCAGACAAGCGGATCCGTTGTCAACTGATGTGAACGGATGGCACAGGATGTTTTTAGACGGATCCTGAAAATGAGGAAATTTAAAGGAACCGTTGGCCGGGAAGGAGAGAGAGAGAGAGAGATTTTTTTTGGGTCCAGCACCCAGACAGAATTTGGGGTTAATTCAGTGTGTGGAGGATCCGCCGGCCAAAAAAACGTTGCAAGCTCCGTTTGGAAATCTTTGAGGATGTTGACGGACACTAACATTGTGGCAGATCCTCAAAAAACGGATGCAACGGACGGCAATCAGTCAGGATCCGCCAATAATGAAAGTCAATGGGGAAAAAAACGGATCCGCAAAGAAAAATGGCGGATCCGTTTTTTTTTAAAATTGGCGGATCATGACTGATTGTCAAAAACGGAAGTGTGAAAGAGGCCTTAGTATACCATGTTCAACCCTCAGCAGTAGAATGAACTGATGCATATTGCCACTTCATTAATACCCATACAGTGCGTTGAAAAGGTATTCATACACTGTGACCTTTTCCACATTTTTTTCATGTTACACACACAAACTTAAATAACAATTTTATATAATAATAATTTTTATTTCTATAGCTCCAACATATTTTGCAGCATTTTACATTCTATAAGGATTTCATGTGATATGCCATCATAAAGTATCGAATAATTATGAAGTAAAGGAATTGATACAAGGTTTTCTAATTATTTCTAATCTGAAAATTGTTACGTGCATTTGTATTTGGCTCCTAAGTAAAATTCTGAGTGACCAACTGCCTCCAGAAATCACATACTTAGTAAATTGAGTGAACCTGTGAGTAATTTATTCTCAGTATAAGGCCGGGGTCACACTGGCGAGGAATACGGCCGAGTGAGAGGCGCTAAAAGCACGCATTAGACACGGACAAATGATTCTCTATGGGGTCACTCGCACCAGCCGTATATTTCTCATCCGTATTCTACGGTCCGTGCCAATCGTAGCATGCTGCGATTGTCAGCGTACTACGGCCGTAGTACGCCAATGCAAGTCTATGGGTGCGCAAAAAATACGGATTACACACGGACCACACATGTGACTTGCGAGAAATACGCACCCGGTGTCTTTAAGCAAAGCCGGCAATTCAGTGCGCTATACAGTACAATCACACTGACAGTTTTAATAAAGAAACGAAAGAATAGATATAGACACATAGAATACATATATATATATATATATATATATATGCATTCTATGTGTCTATATCTATTCTTTGGTTTGTGTTATAAAACCTGTCATAGGGCTCCATTATATGTCCATTTTGCAAGCCTGCGAGAAAATCTCGCCATACGGATGCCATACGGATTACATACGGATGCTTACATGCACAAAATACGCGACCACACCTTGATTACGGATGACATACGGAGCACTGTTTAGGGGCCATTCATCCGTATTACGCATGTAAAATACTGACCGTATTTTGCGTCGGTTAGTGTGACCCCGGCCTAACTGTTTTGTGAAGGCCTTAGAGGATTATTTTAGAACATTAGGTATCAAACAGCAATATGAAACCCAAGTAATACAAAAGACAGGTTAGAATAGCAAAGCAGGGTTAGGTCATAAAAAAATAGCCCAAGCTCTGAACATCTCACGTCGCACTGTTCAATCCATCATCTAAAAATGGAAGGAGTATGGCACAACTGCAAAAAAAGACATGGCGTCCATCTAAACTGACATCCCAAGAAAGGAGAGCACTAATTAGAGAAGCACACGAGACCTATGGTTACTCTGGAGGAGCTGCAGAGATCCATAGCTCAGGTGGGAGAATCTGTCCATGGACATCTATTAGTCCTATACTCCACAAATCTGGCTTCTATGGAAGAGTGTCAGGAAGAAAGCCATTTTTGAAAGCAAGTTATAAGAAGTCCCATTTTCAGTTTGCAAAAGCCATGTAGTGGACACAGCTAGCATGTGGACAAATTTGCTCTGGTCAGATGAGACCAAAGTCCAACTTTTTTGGCTGAATAGAAAATACTATCTGTGGCTGAAAACTAACACTGCACATATTGCAAAATATCATGCTGTGGGGATGCTTTTTTTCAAGAGGGGCAGGGAAGCTGATCAGAGTTGATTGGAAGATGGATGTAAATAAATAAAAGGCAATCCTGGAGAAAAACCTGTTAGAGGCCAAAAGACTAGAGACTGGGCGCAAGTTCACCTTGCAGTTGGACAATGACCCTAAACATACTGCCAGGTTTACAATAGAATGGTTTAGATCAAGCCGGGGCAAATTGTGGCCTGCGGGCCACATCTGGCCCTCTGAGTGTTCCTGTGTGGCCTGCTGACACTCACAGCCAGAGGGCTTGAGTCCTCACCTTTGTATGTGAGAGTTAACCCTTACCTCCCTCTTCACTCCCAGATTGTACTGTTGTATGTCCTATGCAGGACAGGTAAGGGTTAAGTCCCCCATAGTGCTCCCCCTGTGATCTATGACTTATCACATCCACTAAATAGACTGCAATAAGGATTCCCACCCCCTCCTGTCAGCTCCTGCCCCATATGTGATGTGGATCTCTGCATGTGGTGTAGAGGTGGGAGAATTTATTGCTTGATCAACTATTATTACGTGTTACGATAAGCTTTATTGCAACAAGTATTGTCAGGCTATGTTCACACTCCCATGGAGATGTATGTATCATTATCAAAGTCTAAAATCAAGATACTCGTTAAATACTAATTTAGAGTGTCTTTCTCAAAATAGAAACCAATGTATCACTAAAGAAGAGGCCAGCTTATATATTGAGAAAACAAAAAACAAATATCCTAAAATAAAGAAGTAAAAAAATAAATAGCAAAAAATTGCATGAAGGTAGTAATAATAAGGGTATTTCGTAAACATAATTTTGATCAAAAGAATGTACAAGCCATCCCGTCACGTCAAGGCAACCCTTGTGGGACAGTCCTAACTCTTGTATTTAAAACTTTTCCACTTGTCCAGTGACATAAACGTGAACAAGGACCGAGGGACTGAGAGATAAGATTGTCCCACAAGGGTTGCCTTGACGTGGTGGGATGGCTTGTATATTCTTTTGATCAAAATTATGTTTACTAACTACCCTTATTATTACTTCCTTCATGCAATTTTTGCAATTTATTTTTTTACTGTTTTATTTTAGGATATTTGTTTTTGTTTTCTCTGTGTAAAGGTTATGTGTTTATATGCATTTACATTTTGCACACACATTAATTTACTTTTTCAGCTCAGACCTAGTTTCTCAGCTTATATATTGGGAGAAAAATGGTAGAAAAATCTAACACGGTTTCCCAGCTCTGTAAAGAGAAGAGTTTGAAGAAGTAAATAATGGACTCAAAATCTGAAGATGATCAAATCATCAGTTAAAGGTAATAGTGTCAGTGTTATAGCTTAGGCTGAAAATGGAACTGGGTCACTGGTGTTTATTGATGATGTGACTGAGGATAAAAGTAGCTGGATAAAATGTGAAGTATATATAGCTATAGATTCTCCGCAGATTCAGTCAAGTGCTTGCCAACTAAAAGGATGGTGCTTCATAGTACAAACTAATTATAACCGAAACCACAAGGGCAACCCAATAGCCTTTCAAGGGAATCTGTCACCAGGTTTTTGCTACCCAATCTGGGAGCAGTATGGCATATGATCAGAGAACCTAATTACAGTGATATAATAATCCATATACTGAAGAGAAAAAAGGGTGGCACTCACCGTTTCTAAAATCCAATCTTTATTGTGACAAATTAAAATATCTTCAGCAGGGAGGGGTAGAACGGGAAAAAAAAGTCAGATGACGGCCGTTTCTTGTTCAGGACCCGTAGAAGCGCAAGGGAGCGCAAAACGGCCGTCATCCGACTTTTTCTTCCCTTTCTACCCCCTGCTGAAGATGTTTTAATTTGCCAGAATAGAGATTGGATTTTAGAAACGTTGAGTGCCACCCTTTTTTCTTTTCAGTATATGGATTTATGCAATTGTTTATATGGGTTGGCACTCGTGAATCCATAAGGGCGGTGTATTTGACGAGGTAATAACACGTAGTGGATATTTGGGCTCTGGTGTTGCAGCGGTGCAAAATTTTCTCCTCTACAGTATTGATCACAGTGATGTAACAATTGCTGGGCTGCTTTCTGCATCTTTGCTAAAATTGTTTTCTCTGCTGCATATCTCCCAGTTATCTGAATGCTGAGCTCTGTATATCCCCACCCACACCACTGATTGACATCTTTCTGTGTACACTGTGCATAGGGAGAAAGCTGCCATTCACTGGCGGGGTTATACAGTGCTCATGAACACAGAAGACTACATGGCAGCAGATTTATTACTCCTCTACTGATTATCTCCTGCTGATAAAACAGTGATTTTATCAAAGCTACAGCAATCAGCCCAAGTAAGAGACTCATCATGCAATCAGCGTATTTTGTCTCTATATTAATCTGCTCTCAAATTAGGTGGCAAAAGTCTGGTGAGATTCAATTTACTGGTTCACAAAGCTCACCCATTTTTTCTTCTTCTGCACTTCTCTCATACATGATTTACTTATTTTCATGCAGATCAGCCTATTGTTTTCTTCTCTTCAGCCTCCATCATCCTTCCTAGCTTTCTGTAACAACCCTGCTGGCATCACTGCATGGCCTCCCATCCCCCGCACACCAACTTACTTTTTGCTTCAAGCCATGCTGTGAATTCTGTCTGTTGCCAGCCCTGAGCTCCATGTGCTATGCCTCTTGTTTTCCTGCTTGCTCTCCATGTTTCCTGTGTGTTTAGGGGGGCGGCGCCTGAACTCTCTGGTTCTTATGCAGTCAGGATGCACCTGGCTAATGGGTCCCTGACCAATTACCTAGAGCCCTGGACTATTTAACCCTGCCACATCCACTGAAACATTGCCTGTGCAATGTCTAAACTCAGTTAGCTCCTGTGTCTTGGTACCTTGCCTAGCATTTCTCTGTCCGCCTGCCAGGAGGCAGAATATCCTGGTCCTTGTGTCTTTGTCCCTGTGTCTCTGTCTGAACTCAGTCTTACCTCTGTCTGTCAGTCTCCTTGTCTGTGGCTTCCTTCCCTGCTGTGTCTTTTCCTTGTGTCCTCTCTGTCTGTGCATCTGCACCCTCGCAGCTCTGCCTGTTCGGCTCCCTAGCCGCTCTGCCTGCACGGCTCCCTAGCCGCTCTGCCTGCACGGCTCCCTAGCCGCTCTGCCTGCACGGCTCCCTAGCCGCTCTGCCTGCACGGCTCCCTAGCCGCTCTGCCTGCTCGGCTCCCTAGCCGCTCTGCCTGCTCGGCTCTCTAGCCGCTCTGCCTGCTCGGCTCTCTAGCCGCTCAGCCTGCCCGGCTCCCTTGCCGCCCAGCCTATGCCGCACTCCTGCGGCTCAGCCTACTCCACACTCCTGCCTATATCCATAACTGCACCTCCTGTGAACAGGTCCAAATCCTGTTCCAGCATACACCACTCCCTCCTGCCTACACCTGCTGTGTGAACAGGTCCCTACCTGCTCCTCATACCACGCCAATCTGTCCTGTCTCCAAGCCGTGCCTGCCTGTCCTGTGTCTCCAAGCCGTGCCCGCCTGTCCTGTCTCCAAGCCGTGCCCACCTGTCCTGTGTCTCCAAGCCATGCCCGCCTGCCCTGTGTCTCCTAGCTACGCCTGCTTGCCCAGTGTCTCAGCCGTGCCTGTCGTGTCTACCTGCCTGCCTGTCCATAGCTTATGTCAAAGTGACTTGTCCCCGAGTGGGACCAGCAGCCACAGCCAGACACCACCCTGGAGTGGCACCCGACAGCTATCTGCCGCACAAGCCTGACCTCACCATCTGAGGCTCCAGTGAAGACCGAGGTAGCTGTCGTAGTCACGGCCCTTCCAGGGTAGTCTGGTTTGTGGCTCAGTGGGGCCACAAAACCCCGGCTCGCGCCATTCAGCCAAGGCGCGAGCGTGACAGTTTGCTCAGGCCATGGTCCCCGCTGAGTCCCATGTCCTTCTGCTTGCAGAGCATGAGGGACTTTCTCTCTGCCAGTATGAGCATCTGGAAGAATTTGTTCCGCCCTGTGTGGTTCCGATTGTTGAGACTTCTGAACCCATCATTGTCTCCAATGCCATCTACAACCAGCTCCTGGCTTATGAGAGGCTTGACCCTGAAGATCCTCCAAGGTTCTATGGAGATCCTAATGAGTGCCAAGGGTTCCTGGAGCAGTGCCTGCGGTACATTGAGTGGAATTCAGCCTGTTTTCCCTCTGATTGGGTCAAAGTGGGATATATAATGTCCTACTTAGCAGGAGAAGCTTTGATGTGGATCTGTCCCCTCTGGGAAGCAGGGGATCCTATCATCACGAACCTAGAGGCCTTCCTAGTGGCCTTCCGTAAAGCCTTCGAAGTACCCAGTCCAGCTACGTCTGCCAAGTCTTCCCTTTCCAGATCTGAGAGGCGCGCCAAATGGGCGAAACCAGTGAAGAAACCGCCTTGTCAGACCGTGACCGCCGTCCGAAACCCTCTAGTTCCTCCACCTGTTAAAGCAGCTACTCGAGTTGAACCCAAGAAGACTGTTAAGAGTGGGCTGGCAAAGCAGCAGCCTGAAACCAGTCGTAAGATGGGCATACAGTATTGCTGCGGTTGTGTGGAACACCCGGATGGCTTCTGTCCGAAGGAGCGCAAGCTCCAAAACCTTGGGTCAGTGGGAGAGGCTGCCCTTGGTAAGAGTCCCTCCTCCTCACTAAGATCGGTGACTGTTCGTGTGCCTTGTGGGAGCTTCGGCCCTGCAGATGTGTTAAAGCTGCAAGCCAGATGGAGTCTGTGTAGGGTTCCTGTTCCACAGCTCCAGAATCCGGTGACGGTGTTTGGTGATGGTCGTGCCCTACTTATGAACAGTCGAGTGTCGAAGGGACAACTACAGCTCCAAATCGGAGCATTATGTTTGGAGAAGTTCATTTTACACTTGATGACCAGTTTGCCCATCGGTCCTTCTGAGCCGGATACTCTACTGCCCGTTCCGGTCCGAAGACCCAGCGTGGTGCCGCACTTGGAGCTACCTAGTCACCAAAGGTATCTAGTTCCAATGTTACAAGTGTTACCTTCCCCATCTGTTCTGCTGGCTATTGGGTCATGGTGTGCTGATGTCACTGAAGAAAAGGAAGCAGTGGCGCCCTCTCCATACACCTCCTGTGACCAGTTCCCAGAAGCATCCCTGTCGCTTGAAAATTTTTCTTTAGGCCATGGGCAGAAGATGGATCCTGTACGGATGCCTTCAGATTCCATGTGGCAGGTGGATGAAGTTGGAGCAGAAGCTCTTGTACGTCTGCTTTTTACCAACCCAGAGGAACAGGTCCAGTTCTCTTCTGATAATGGGCGAAGGATGGATCCAGTGTGGGTACCCTCAACTTCTAGTTGGCCGGCTAATGAAGATACTAAGGAGGCCCAATTTACTTGGGATATCAGGCTGAAGACGGACTCAGTGAAGGTGTCTTCTGTTTCTAGCTGGCCGGCGGATGTAGTGTCGAAGTCTGAAGCTGCCTGGTCCCCACCTTTTGCCAATTTGGAGGAAGAAGTCTTTGTACCCTCTGTGTTGGAAACTGACTCCCTTGGGCACCAAGAAACCGGGCAATCTGGGATTCCTGATGGCACACATACTCCACCCTACCTGAAGGATGTCGTGTCAACCTGGACTGTGTGTGGTCCCATAATCCTTCTTCTGGTCATTCTGGCAGGCTTGAGGAACAGGGGCCGTAAAGGGGGGGTACTGTAACAACCCTGCTGGCATCACTGCATGGCCTCCCATACCCCGCACACCAACTTACTTTTTGCTTCAAGCCATGCTGTGAATTCTGTTTGTTGCCAGCCCTGAGCTCCATGTGCTATGCCTCTTGTTTTCCTGCTTGCTCTCCATGTTTCCTGACTGTGTGTATAGGGGGCGGCGCCTGAACTCTCTAGTTCTTATGCAGTCAGGGTGCACCTGGCTAATGGGTCCCTGACAAATTACCTAGAGCCCTGGACTATTTAACCCTGCCACATCCACTGAAACATTGCCTGTGCAATGTCTAAACTCAGTTAGCTCCTTGCTGCTGAGCTAGCCAAGCCCTGTCCTATGTCTTACCTTCTCTGAAGGCTCTTACTGCGTATTCCTGTGTCTTGGTACCTTGCCTAGCATTTCTCTGTCCACCTGCCAGGAGGCAGAATATCCTGGCCCTTGAGTCTTGTTCCCAGTGCCTTGTCTGTTCTCTGTCTGCCTGCCAGGAGGCAGAATATCTTGGTCTTTGTGTCTTTGTCCCTGTGTCTCTGTGTGAACTCAGTCTTACCTCTGTCTGTCAGTCTCCTTGTCTGTGGCTTCCTTCCCTGCTGTGTCTTTTCCTTGTGTCCTCTCTATCTGTGCATCTGCACCCTCGCAGCTCTGCCTGTTCGGCTCCCTAGCCGCTCTGCCTGCCCGGCTCCCTAGCCGCTCTGTCTGCACGGTTCCCTAGCCGCTCTGTCTACACGGCTCCCTAGCCGCTCTGCCTGCACGGCTCCCTAGCCGCTCTGCCTGCACGGCTCCTTAGCCGCTCTGCCTGCTCGGCTCCTTAGCCACTCTGCCTGCTCAGCTCCTTAGCCGCTCTGCCTGCTCGGCTCTCTAGCCGCTCTGCCTGCTCGGCTCTCTAGCCGCTCAGCCTGCCCGGCTCCCTTGCCGCCCAGTCTATGCCGCACTCCTGCGGCTCAGCCTACTCCACACTCCTGCCTATATCCATACCTGCACCTCCTGTGAACAGGTCCAAATCCTGTTCCAGCATACACCACTCCCTCCTGCCTACACCTGCTGTGTGAAAAGGTCCCTACCTGCTCCTTCTCATACCGCGCCAATCTGTCTTGTCTCCTAGCCGTGCCCGCCTGTCCTGTGTCTCCAAGCCGTGCCTGCCTGTCCTGTGTCTCCAAGCCGTGCCCGCCTGTCCTGTGTCTCCAAGCCATGCCCGCCTGCCCTGTGTCTCCTAGCCACACCTGCTTGCCCAGTGTCTCAGCCGTGCCTGTTGTGTCTACCTGCCTGCCTGTCTATAGCTTCTGTCAAAGTGACTTGTCCCCGAGTGGGACCAGCAGCCACAGCTAGACACCACCCTGGAGTGGCACCCAACAGCTATCTGCCGCACAAGTCTGACCTCACCATCAGAGGCTCCAATGAAGACCAAGGTAGATGTCATAGTCACGCCCCTTCCAGGGTAGTCTGGTTTGTGGCACAGTGGGGCCACAAAACCCTGGCTCGCGCCATTCAGCCAAGGCGCGAGCGTGACACTTTCATCCTGTATTTTTCCTTAATGCTCTGCTATCAACCCCATATTGCATCTGACCAGTATCTCATGGGCAGCTAGAGCCAGTATCATCTCTGTCTATTGAGATGACATATGATTATCACTTCTATAATCTCCTAAGTAAGCTTACAGGTTATCAGTATAATACTGTGATCTCCTACATTATAACTGTCACTAGCTGTGCAATGTTCATCATTAGCTGCGATATCTGTTTTTATCCTCCAGTGGAGAAGTGTGCTACAGTCTCTGCAACTGCATCATATCCAAAGTTCTGATAATAGAAAAAAATACCCCATTCAGAGTACATAAGGACATATAATTCTCAGGGGATGACCATGTAATCACATGACCTAATTGAAGAGAAGTATACCATTAATTTCCAGGTAGAAAGGAACAAATAAATAAGGAAATATTAGGTAAGTTATATATACTGGGGGACTAATGATAAGATGTAGATAACCAAAAAAATTAGAGTGCTACTTACAGCACTCTTTATCCTTTCTCAAGACAAAGCTATATGCAGAAAAACTCACATTATCAACTAAAGATGCATGCATTAAATGTCTTGCAAAGCACTGAAAGTGAGAAAAGTCAGCATATAGTGATGCCCACAAGATTCAGATTTCAAGCAGTCATTCATTGCAAAGCATCTGCAACCAAGTAATAAAAAAAAATGCTATAGTTATATATTATCGTATTTTGTCCAAATACATTTGAGCCTGGAAAATTTGAGGGTGTATATAATAAAAAGCTGTAATTCCAATAGTTGTTATCATGATGTTTTTGTAAAACCCACCAAATTAAAGCGAAGTCAGTACCCCAATCCACTTCATCACATTATTACAGCTTTTTTTTCAATGTACTTGTGTACAGTGGCGAAGGCATCTTTCACATCAGTTTTTTGGCATCAGTCACAATCAGTCGTTTTGTTAAAAAAAGGATCCTGGGTAGATTGTAAAAAACTGATGCACTGGATCCGTTTTTTTGACAGATCCATCACAGCAGCAGTAGGAATTTTAACCCCTTACCGACCTTTGACGCCACATAGGCGTCATGAAAAGTCGTGCCAATACGACCCATGACGCCTATGTGGCATCATGAATTGATTTACCTCCTGTGGGTCGGGTGACCGGGGTCACTGAAAGGTCACCCGATCCACACACAGAGGACCCTTCATAGTTAACCCCAGGGGGCGTGGCTTAGCCCCCACGTGCCTACGATCGCTCTGATTGGCTGTTAAGAGTGAAACCGCCAATCAGAGCGATTGTAATATTTCACCAATGTAATTTGGTGAAATATTACAATCCTGCCATAGCCGATGCTGCAATAGCATCTGCCATGGCTGGAGACACTGATCAGACCCCCCACCAACTGACGGCGCCGATCGGCTGCCGCCACCGACTGACAGCACCAATCGGCAGCCACCATCATAAACTGCCCCCCTCCCCTTCCCTCCGCTCCCCCGCCTTCCGATCCCCCCTCACCCTCCACGGTGCCTCCGACGTCCCTCTGGCCGTCTCAATGTCCCGCCGTCTCAGATCATGGGTGCCTCCATCTTGGAAAATGGCGAGAGCATGCGCAGTGCGCCCAGTCGAATCTTCAATGCTGCAGATTCATTCATTTATTTTGATCACTGTGATAAACTCACAGTGATCAAAACAAAAAAAAAGTAAATCACCGCCCCCTTATCACCCCCATAGATAGGGACAAATAATAAAATAAAGAAAATATTTTTATTTTTCCATTAGGGTTAGGGCTAGGGTTAGAATTAGGGTTAGGGTTGGAATT
This sequence comes from Dendrobates tinctorius, assembly GCF_039654945.1. Classification (NCBI taxonomy): domain Eukaryota; kingdom Metazoa; phylum Chordata; class Amphibia; order Anura; family Dendrobatidae; genus Dendrobates; species Dendrobates tinctorius. The sequence continues at coordinate 73,281,862 of NW_027361829.1, forward strand.
AGGGTTAGGGTTAGAAATAGGGTTAGGGTTAGAATTAGGGTTAGGATTGGAATTAGGGTTAGGGTTGGAATTAGGGTTAGGGTTAGAATTAGGGTTGGAATTAGGGTTACGGTTGGGATTAGGGTTAGGACTAGAATTAGGAATAGGGTTGGAATTAGGGTTAGGATTAGAAATAGGGTTAGGGTTAGAATTAGGGTTGGAATTAGGGTTAGGGTTAGAATTAGGATTAGGGTTGGAATTAGGGTTACAGTTGGGATTAGGGTTAGGGTTGGAATTAGGGTTGGGATTAGGGTTAGGGTTGGAATTAGGGATATGGTTGGAATTAGGGTTAAGATTAGGGTTAGAGGTGGGTTGGGATTAGGGTTAGGCTTGTGGTTAGGGTTAGAGTTGGGATTAGGGTTAGGGGTGTGTTGGGGTTAGGGTTGTGGTTAGGGTTATGACTAGGGTTGGGATTAGGGTTAGGGGTGTGTTGGAGTTAGGGTTGGAGATAGAATTGAGGGGTTTCCACTGTTTAGGCACATCACAGGGTCTCCAAACGCTACACGGTGCCAACATTTATTGCAGCCAATTTGGCTTTCAAAAAGTCAAACAGTGCTCCCTCCATTCCGAGCCCCGACGTGTGCCCAAACAGTGGTTTAACCCCACATGTGGGGTATCAGCGTACGCAGGAAAAATTGCACAACAACGTTGGGGGTCTAATTTCTCCTGTTACCCTTGGGAAAGTAAAAAATCGGGGGCTAAAAAAAAGATTTTTGTGGGAAAAAAATTATTTTTTATTTTCACGGCTCTGCGTTATAAACTTCTGTGAAGCACTTGGGGGTTCAAAGTGCTCACCACATATCTAGATTAGTTCCTTGGGGGTCTAGTTTCCAAAATTGAGTCACTTGCGGAGGGATTCCACTGTTTAGGTACATCAGGGGCTCTGCAAACGTAACATGATGCCAGCAGACCATTCCATCAAGTTGGCATTTCAAAATGTCACTACTTCCCTTCCGAGGCCCAACGTGTGCCCAAACAGTGGTCCCCCCCCCACATATGGGGTACCAGCGTACTCAGGACAAACTGGACAACAACTTTTGGGTGAAAAAAAGAAACTAATTCAGCTAACCCTTATGGTTTCTTCACAGCCATGAGAAGCTTGATCCGAGCAAGGAAACGTCTCTGCCTGACGTCAAATACTTGAGTATGAAGAAAAATGGTGTCCAACTCAGGAAATAAAATCATATATCTTTATTAGAATAGATCTAAAAAGTAAGCTGCTTTGTTAGACCAGTACATACTGGGGGAAGGAATGTACGGAGAAACTGGACGCGTTTCGAACACGTGTAGTGCTCTTAGTCCTCAGTTTTACAATGAGCAGTCTTGCAGAAGTTAAAATACGCCCCAAACAGGTGGGAAACAAGGTTGAGAATGATTGCTCCACAGAAAAAGTTTTTTAACACTTAAATGACATCACAAAGAATACATACAATATAATCTAAATTACAAGTATACTCAACATGTACAAATAATATAAAAAAATAATCAATAATGCAACATAATTTCTCTTTTCAAATTCAGACCCAGAGGTACTCGAGTATTTAATGAATAAATCCAGAAAGCCTCTCTGTCTCGCAATTTCTTTTCTCTATCACCCCTGCGTACATTACTGTGCACCTGTTCTATTGCAAAAACACTAAAATGTGTGATTTGTCTATTGTGTAAGTTTATGATGTGGTTAGATGCATTAGATACATGACGGGTAGTAGGCTGAGTGATATCATAAAGATGCTCCCTAATCCTGTCTTTTAATCTAATGGTGGGACCTACATAAAGTAATATGCATGCTGAGCATTCTATTATATATACAACATGATCTGAGTTGCAATTAAGAAAGCTTTTTATCGTGTACGTACTTCCTTTCATTTTTTGAACAGGAAAAAAACGAAGTTTTTTTGGAACGTGAACAGGTTTTGCAGGGCAATTGCCCAATCTAAAAAACCCTGTATTAGACAGCCAGGTAGAAGAATTTTTCATTTAAACAGTGCCATAAAAGCTAGGAGATAATGAATTAGCTAAAGTTGGAGCCCGTCTGGATACAATCCTGATACCATTTTTTAATATGGTGTCCATGATCTCATCATCCCTCAAAATATGTAAATTTCGATATACAATGTCAGAGATTGACCTGAAATGAGTGCTATATGTAAGAACCAAAACTGGTTGTTCTGAATGAGAATTAAGTTTATGATTTTTAATACGATTCTGGCATTTGAGATCTGAATTGGCAACCGGTGTGATAAGTGTAGTTCTAGGTTTATTATCGACTATGCTAAAGGCAAGATTCACAATCCAATCTGGATATTTTCTGTTTTTAAGACGTTCTCTGATTTTACTTTTTTCTTTGTCAAAAGTTATAATATCACTGCAATTTCTCTTTGCTGTGGTGACCTCACCTACTGGGATTGAAGAGATCGTATGTGGTGGGTGAAAGCTACGTGCAAGGAGTATGGTATTTCCTGCGGTTTTCTTACGATAGGTACAACTGCTGATGGTATTAGAAGAGGTACCAGTCAGACATAAATCCAAAAAATTAATTTTTTTTTAATCAAAAGTATAAGTGAATTAAGATTGAAAGGATTATTATTGATGTAAAATTGGAATGATTCTAAAGAAACCAAGTATCTCTGCCACACTAGTAGCAGGTTATCTATATACCTAGAATACCATTTGATGTTGGTAAAAAATGGATTATCTGCACAGAAAATGTACTGTTCCTCCAACCATGCCATGACCAGATTCGCTACTGATGGGGAGAATTTAGCTCCCATAGCAACTCCGCTTCTTTGGAGAAAAAAGCTCCTATCAAACAGAAAAAAATTATGAGATAAAAGAAAAGCGAGAACTGAAATAATATACAATTGCAGCTCATAATTATATGAACTGTATTTGTGTAAATGGAATTGGACGGCATGCAAAGCAATTTTATGCGGGATGGACGTATATAAAGCAACTACGTTACAAGTTAGCCATGACCATTCAGAATCCCAGGTATCCCCATTAAATATACTTAATACATCTCTGGAATCCTTTAGGTAACCAGGTGTTCTCTGAACTAATGGTTGTAAAATTGTGTCTAGCCATTCCCCTAGATGTTCACTGAAAGATCCTATTCCCGATACAATAGGCCGCATGGGAGGTGGAAAGATATTTTTATGCGTTTTTGGTAATGCATGAAAAATCGGGACAACCGGGTTTTGTATGTGTAAATATTCAGCTTGTTTTTCAGAGAGAAAACCTTGGTTGAGTCCCTCAGCAATTAAACATTTACACATTTTTGAGAACTCTGCTGAAGGATCTGATTCAAGAAAGTGATAAATATCACTGTCTGATAACATATTATGGATGGCATTAGCATAGTCCGATTTATTAAGGACAACCACCGATCCTCCTTTATCCGACATCTTAATAATAATATCAGTATTAGTTTTTAATTTAGTTAAAGCATTTTGTTCTACTTTAGATAAATTGTATTTATAAGAATGAGGAGGAGCCTCTGCCGCAAAGCTGCGCAAATCTCGTTCAATATTGTCCAGAAAACGTTCCATGGATTCTGTCCTGGTGTGTATCGGATAGAAAAAAGGATTTCTTGTCTTAAAAGTGGAAATCACATTGATGTCTTTCGTGATCATATCAGTGGGATCCGAGTCCAAATCCAAAAGGGATAACAATCCATTCTGTTCCAAAGAACATTTGCCAGCAAACTCATTGATTTCACAAACCGGTGTAAGTACCTGTGTCCTCTCTTCAGAAAAAAAATGTCTTTTCACTGTCAGATCCCTGACAAATTTATTTATGTCTTTTAACCCCTTCCCGACCTGTGACACAGCGTATGCGTCATGAAAGTCGGTGCCAATCCAACCTATGACGCATACCCTGTGTCATGAATTCAAAGCCCCCCTGCGGGTCGGGTGACCGGGGTCAATGAAAGGTCACCTGACCCGCAGATACAGGGGGCTTTGTAATTCACCACAGGGGGCGTGGCTTCGCCCCCACGTGGCTACGATCGCTCTGATTGGCTGTTAAAAGTGAAACAGGCAATCAGAGCGATAGTAATATTTCATCAATGAAAATTGATGAAATATTACAATCCAGCCATGGCCGATGCTGCAGTAGCATCGGACATGGCTGGAGACACCGATTTGACCCCCCCACCGGCGATCGCCCCCCCTGCCACTGAATGACAGCGGCGATCTGCCGCCGCTGTCATCATCTGCCCCCCCTCCCATTCCCTTCGCTCCCCGCCAGCTTCCGATCCCCCCCTCACCCCCTCTCACCTCCCCCGGCACCTTCCAAGTCCTCCCGTCGCTCCCGGTGTCCGGCGGCTCCGGTTCATGGGCGCCGCCATCTTAGAAAATGGCGGGCGCATGCGCAGTGCGCCCGCCCGAATCTGCCGGATGCAGATTCCATTATTTTATTTTGATCACTCTCAGAGTGATCAAAATGAAATAAAAAGTAAATGAACCCCCCGATTATCACCCCCATAGGTAGGCAGAACTAATAAAATAAAGAAAATATTTTTATTTTTATTTTTCCATCAGGGTTAGGGTTGGAGAGAGGGTTAGGGTTGGAAAGAGGGTTAGGGTTAGGTTTGGAAAGAGGGTTAGGGTTAGGGTTGGAAAGAGGGTTAGGGTTGGAAAGAGGGTTAGGGTTAGGGTTGGAAAGAGGGTTAGGGTTAGGGTTGGAAAGAGGGTTAGGGTTGAAAAGAGGGTTAGGGTTGGAAAGAGGGTTAGGGTTGGAAAGAGGGATAGGGTTGGAAAGAGGGATAGGGTTGAAAAGAGGGTTAGGGTTAGAATTAGGGTTAGGCTTGTGGTTAGTGTTATGGTTAGTGTTGGGGTTAGGGGTGTGTTGGGGTTAGGGTTGGGATTAGGGTTAGGGATGTGTTGGGGTTAGGGTTGTGGTTAGGGGTGTGTTGGGGTTAGGGTTGGAGTTAGAATTGAGGGGTTTCCACTGTTTAGCCACATCAGGGGGTCTCCAAACGCGACATGGTGCAACCTTTGATTCCAGCCAATTTTGCATTCAAAAAGTCAAATGGTGCTCACTCGCTTCCAAGCCCCGACGTGTGCCCAAACAGTGGTTTACCCCCACATATGGGGTATCAGCGTACTCAGGAAAAATTGCACAACAACTTTTGGGGTCTAATTTCTCCTGTTACCCTTGGGAAAATAAAAAATTGGGGGCTAGAAAATTATTTTTGTGGAAAAAAAATGTTTTTTTCATTTTCATGTCTCTGCATTATAAACTTCTGTGAAGCACTTGGGGGTTGAAAGTGCTCACCATACATCTACATAAGTTCCTTGGAAGGTCTAGTTTCCAAAATGGGGTCACTTGTGGGGGGTTTCCACTGTTTAGGCACATCAGGGGCTCTGCAAACGTAATGACGACTGCAGACTATTCCATCAAAGTCTGCATTTCAAAATGTCACTACTTCCATTCCGAGCCCTGACGTGTGCCCAAACAATGGTTCCCCCACACATATGGGGTATCAGCGTACTCAGGACAAACTGGACAACAACTTTTGGGGTCCAATTTATCCTGTTACCCTTGTGAAAAAAAAAATTGCGGGCTAAAAATAATTTTTTTTGAGGGAAAAAAATGATTTTTTATTTTCACGGCTCTGCGTTATAAACTTCTGTGAAGCACTTGGGGGTTCAAGGTGCTCACCATACATCTAGATAAGTTCCTTGGGGGGTCTAGTTTCCAAAATGGGGTCATTTGTGGGAGGTTTCTACTGTTTAGGCACACAGGGGCTCAGCAAATGTAACATGATTCCCCCAGACCATTCCATCAAAGTCAGCATTTCAAAATGTCACTACTTCCCTGCTGAGACCCAACGTGTGCCCAAACAGTGGTTTCCCCCCACATATGGGGTACCAGCATACTCAGGACAAACTGGACAACAACTTTTGGGGTCGAATTTCTCCTGTGACCCTTGTGAAAATAAAAAATTGCGAGCTAAAAATTCATTTTTTGAGGAAAAAAAAAGATTTTTTATTTTCATGGCTCTGCGTTACAATCTTCTGTGAAGCACTTCGGGGTTCAAGGTGCTCACCACACATCTAGGCAAGTTCCTTATGGGGTCTAGTTTCCAAAATGGGGTCACTTGTGGGGGGTTTCCACAGTTTAGGAACATCAAGGGCTCTGCAAATGTAACATGATGCCCGCAGACCATTCCATCAAAGTCAGCATACCTAAACGTCACTACTTCCCTTCCGAGCCCTGACGTGTGCCCATACAGTGGTCATCCCCCACATATGGGGTATCAGCGTACTCAGGACAAACTAGACAACAACTTTTGGGGTCCAATTTATCCTGTTACCCTTGTGAAAAAAAAAATTGCGGGCTAAAAATCATTTTTTTTGAGGGAAAAAATGATTTTTTATTTTCACGGCTCTGCGTTACAATGTTCTGTGAAGCACATGGGGGTTCAAGGTGCTCACCACACATCTAGATAAGTTCCTTGGGGGGTCTTGTTTCCAAAATGGGGTCCCTTGTGGGGGGTTTCTACTGTTTAGGCACACAGGGGCTCAGCAAATGTAACATGATGCCCGCAGACTATTCCATCAAAGTCAGCATTTCAAAATGTCACTACTTCCCTTCTGAGCCCCAACGTGTGCCCAAACAGTGGTCTCCCCCCACATATGGGGTACCAGCGTACTCAGGACAAACTGGAAAACAACTTTTGGGGTCCAATTTATCCTGGTACCCTTGTGAAAATAAAAAATTGCAGACTAAAAAATTTTTTTTTAGGAAAAAAAAAAGATTTTTTATTTTCACTGCTCTGCATTATAAACTTCTGTGAATCACCTGGGGGTTCAAAGTGCTCACTATGCATCTAGATAAGTTCCTTAGGGGGTCTAGTTTCCAAAATGGGGTCAATTGTGGGGGAGCTCCAAAGTTTAGGCACACAGGGGATCTCCAAACACGACATGGTGTCCGCTAACGATTGGAGCCAATTTTCATTTCAAAAAGTCAAATGGCGCTCATTCCCTTCTGCGCCCTGCCGTGCACCCAAACAGTGCCCCCCCCCCACATATGGGGTACCAGCGTACTCAGGACAATCTGGACAACAACTTTTGTGGTCCAATTTCTCCTGTTACCCTTGTGAAAATAAAAAATAGCGTGCTAAAAAATCATTTTTGAGGAAAAAAAAATGATTTTTTATTTTCACTGCTCTATGTTATAAACTTTTGTGAGGCACTTGGGGGTTCAAAGTGCTCACTACACATCTAGATAAGTTCCTTAAGGGGTCTAGTTACCAAAATGGTGTCACTTGTGGGGGAGCTCCAATGTTTAGGCACACAGGGGCTCTCCAAACGCGACATGGTGTCCGATAACGATTGGAGCTAATTTTCCATTCAAAAAGTCAAATGGCGCTCCTTCCCTTCCGGGCCCTGCCCTGCACCCAAACAGTGGTTTATGACCACATATGAGGTATTGGTGTGCTCAGGAGAAATTGCCCAACAAATTTTAGGATCCATTTTATCCTGTTGCCCATGTGAAAATGAAAAAACAAACTGAGGCTAAAAGATAATTTTTGTGAAAAAAAAGTACTTTTTTTTTTTACAGATCAATTTGAGAAGCACCTGGGGGTTCAAAGTGATCACTATGCATCTGGATAAGTTCCTTGGGGGGTCTAGTTTCCAAAATGGGGCCACTTGTGGGGGAGCTCCAGTGTTTAGGCACACAGCGACTCTCCAAACGCGACATGGCAACCGCTAAATATTCCAGCATATTTTCCATTCAAAAAGTCAAATGGTGCTCCTTCCCTTCTGAGCCCTGCCGTACGCCCAAACAGTGGTTTATGACCACATATGAGGTATCGGTGTACTCAGGGGAAATTGCCCAACAAATTTTAGGATCCATTTTATCCTGTTGCACATATGAAAATGAAAAAATTGATGCTGAAAGGAAATTTGTGTTGGAAAAATTAAAATGTCCATTTTTTCCTTCCACATTGCCTTAGCTGTTGTGAAACACCTGAAGGGTTAATAATCTTCTTGAATGTGGTTTTGAGTAGCTTGAGGGGTGCAGTTTTTAGAATGGTGTCACTTTTGGGTATTTTCTGCCATATAGACCCCTCAAAGTGACTTCAAATGTGAGGTGGTCCCTAAAAAAATGGTTTTGTAAATTTTGTTGTAAAAATGAGAAATCGCTGGTCAACTTTTAACCCTTATAACTTCCTAACAAAAAAATATTTTGCTTCCAAAATTGTGCTGATGTAAAGTAGACATGTGGGAAATGTTATTTAGTAACTATTTTGTGTCACATAACTCTCTAGTTTAACAGAATAAAAATTCAAAATTTGAAAATTGCAAAATTTTCAAAATTTTTGCCAAATTTCTGATTTTTTCACAAATAAACGCAAAAATTATCGACCTAAATTTACCACTAACATGAAGCCCAATATGTCACGAAAAAACAATCTCAGAATCGCTAGGATGCGTTGAAGCGTTCCAGAGTTATTACCTCATAAAGGGACACTGGTCAGAATTGCAAAAAATGGCCAGGTCATTAAGGTCAAAATAGGCTGGGTCATGAAGGGGTTAAAGTAGAGAAAATATTTAAATCGGTATTTGTGGGAGAAAAATTCAAACCCAATGATAACACTCTGGTCTCAACTTCCAAAAGCACAACAGAAGATAAATTGATTACGTCTACCAAGACGTCTTGGACTGACTTCTCAGTCTGTTTTTGAATATAGAACAAATGTTTGCGGTGTTTCCTACCACTTCTCCTGGTGTGTTTTTTGAAACATTATATGACCTTTTTTTGTTTATGATAGTAACTCATTTGAGATTTATTACCCTGAGTTGCTTGTTGTGTATCATTGTCAGGATTATGAGAAGACTCTACAGAGACATCCGATTCTAAATCTGAAGAGGAAAAAGTTACTTGGTTTCGATGTGCAGAGGAAAAAAAAGAGCGAGTACGTTTCTTTAGTATTGATCTGGGTGGAGTAGGTTGTCTTTCCCATCTGCCCCATTCATATACTTGATTGTTAGTGTAATCAAACACATCCCTACTAAATTTCTTTTTCTTTATTGTAAAAATGGATTCTTCTAGGGAATGTATTTTAGACTTTTAAGTCTTTTTGAAAATTTTCATATTCCTCCACAGTGACACTGGATTTTAAGGACAACAGATCCTTGTTAAGATTAATCTTAATAGTAGACAATTCCTCATTTTCATATTTCACTATAAGTTGCATTAATTTCGTGGAGCACTCAGATAATATGGTGTTCCAATCAGACACAAAAGCATCATTATAAACCGTAGTTGGGATTTTCTTTATCCTTAGTCCCCTTGGTATAATATTCTGTGAGATGTAATTTTCAAGCGTAGTTTGATCCCACCAAGAAAAAAAGGATCCAGCGCCATTATTTGCTGGAGCCGTTTTTTTCACAAAACAACGGATTGTGACTGATGACAAAAAACTGATGTGTGAAAGAGGCCTAAATGACAAAAATCCTGTCACTTTCCAAATTCTTTTGAACCTAATTGTATATAGTAAATACATGTAACACTTTAGGTTATGTGTGCACGTTGAATATTTGCTTGCAGATATTTCTGCAAGGTTTCTGTATCTCTTGGCAGTAAAAATGCTGCAGCAAAAAAGCGCGTTTTTGCTGCGTTTTTGTGTTTTTTGTATGCATTTTTGCATGCGTTTTTATACAGCAATGACTGCTTTTTTTGAGCTAAATAAAGATATTTGAAAAAGTTTTGTGATGTAATTTCTTGGATCAACACCACCTTTCTCATGCTGATGCAGTAGCATTAGAATAATGGGATTAGGGTTTGGTGTCAGCAGCTGTCATTGACACCTAGCTCTAAGCTTGGTAATGAAAAGGTGTCAGCCCGACACCCTCATTACTAAGACGATAAGTAAACACAAACACACACATTGTCACCAGCCTATGTAGGAGCGTTAACAGAACTAACATACATAGGCTGTAACCAGACAGCAACTGTTAATTTTAAAGAAAAAAAATGAAAAAAAAAATTTTGTGAGCTCCCGTGTAATTTTAATAACTAGCAGAGGGAAAACCAACAGCTGGGGGCTAATGTTAATATTCTGGGAAGGCGCCAATAGCCATAAAGGTTCCCAGCCTATTCACATCAGCTCACAGTGGTTTGCTTAGACTTTACTGGCTAATTTACAGGGGGACCCCAGAAAAAAATTGAAATAGGGTCCCCCTATAAAATCTAACCAGCAAAGGCTAGGCAGACAGCAGCGGGCTGATATTAATAGCCTAGGAAGGGGCCATGGATATTGGCCCCTCCCTGACTAAAAACATCAGCTCTCAGTCGCTCCAGAAAAGGCGCATCTATAAGATGCGCCAAATCTGACGCTTAGCCTCACTCTTCCCACTTGCCCTGTAGCGGTGGCAAGTGGGGTTCATATTTTTGGGGTTGATGTAACATCTGTATTGTCAAGTGACAACAAGCCCTAAGGTTAGTAATGGATAGGCGTCAATAAAACACCTATCCATTAGTAACCCGATATTTATATCGTATAAAAAGACAGACACCAAGAATAAAGTCCTTTATTTGAAATAATGACTCATTTAATAATCTTAATTAAACCATACTCACCAAACATCTAATCCACTAACGCCAACGTCTCCTGCAACAAAAATAAAATAAACCACAATATTCCTCACCTGTCCGCCGAGAAGATAATCCATAATGTTCCACGACAAGCTGTCACATCAGTGATGTGATGGCTCTCAAAGATAGCTGGTGATACACTGACAGGAGGTAATCCCTCCCGCAGTATATCACTGAGCTGCAGTGAGAGAGGTCACCGGAGTTCATCAGCTGATCAGCTCCGGTGATCTCCCTTATCGGCACCACTGCTACATTGCTGCTTGGGAAAGTTCTCATGCAGTGGTGCCATGAGAGCACCGAAGCTGATGAACTCTCTCAAGGCAGCTCAGTGATACACTGCAGGAGCGATTACATCAGTCCATACAAAGCATAGACTGGAGAAGTAGGTCAGTGTTATTTTTTTTATTGCCAGTCAGTACTTGTGGGGAAAAATTGTGGGGGTATCATGTTGTATGAGGAGCTGTGGGTGCAAATATACTGTGTGGGGAGCTGTGAGGGCCATCATACTGTGCGCGTCTGTGTGGAGTTGCAAAGAAATCACACTTTGTGGGGGAAGTGTGGTAAATCATACTGTCTGGGTGACTTGGGGGGCTGTTATGCTGTGTGAGGGGTTCTATGAGACTTTATACTGTGTGGGTAGAGCTATGAGGAGCATTATACTGTGTTTTTGTGTGTACTAGGGAGCTGTGGGAACATCTGCACTTGGGGAAACTTTAGGGTATCATACTTCTTGGGGGACTGTGGGGGTCATCACATTATTTAGGGACCTGACCTGTGAGATCCATCAAACTGTGTGTTTGGAGCTATGTGGGCCATCATGCTGTGGGGACACCATGCAGTGTGTAGGGGTGTTGTTATGGGGGTTTGGGAGATGGGGGCCATCAAAATGTTAGTCAAGTTGTGGGGCCATCATACTGTGTTTGAAGAGCTGTTGATCAAAGTACAAGGGCTGAAAAAAAGAGCTACCTTATATACTCAAGTATAATCTGAGATTTTCAGCCCATTTTTTAAGGCTGAAAGTGCCCCTCTCGGATTATACTTGAGTCATAGACCAGGAGGTCGGCGGGGGAGGGGGCTGTCAGATCATACTCTCCCTTCCTGGCGCAGTCACTGCAGCTCCTGCTTCTCAGATCATCTCCGGCACCGCAGCTCTTCCTGTGTTCAGCTGTCACGTGGTACCGCTCATTAAAGTAATGAATATGTGCATACTTATTACTTTAATTATTACTGAATGCTGGAAGGAGCTGCTGACATCGGAGAAGCAGGGACTGCAGAGATCCCAGGAGGGGGTGAGTATGACAGGGAGGACGGGGGAAGCCATGCGATATTCACCTGTCCCCATTCCACCGCCGTGCGCCGTTCTGTCCTCCGCTTCCTCTGGCTGTGACGTTCAGGTCATAGGGCGCGATGACGTAGTTAGTGCGCGCCCTCTGCCTGAAGTCACTGCAGAGACCCGGAAGACAGAGTGGCGTGCGGTGGTAGAACAGGGACAGGTGAATATCGCAGGTGCCAGGGCCCTGAGCCAGCGGCGACACTGGCACCTGGCCCCCATAGCGCGCCAGTGTCAGTTTTTTTTATTTGCAGCATATGCAACATATTCTATGGAGCAGCATATGGGGCATATTCTGTGGAGCATCTTATGAGGCCATTATTAACCTTTGTGCAGCATTATATGGGGCGTATTTTGTATGGAGCATCTTATGGGTCCCATCATGAACTTTATGGAGCATTATCAAATCAAATCAAATCAAATCAAATTTATTATCGCCAAGTACATATTACATATATACAAGGAATTCTTTGTGGCAAAGAGGCAACATAATATATAACAACAGATACAATATGGGGCATATATTGTATTGAGCGTCGTATGGGGCCATCATGAACTGTATGGAGCATTATTTGGGGCTCCTGATTCAATATGAGCCCTGGTCCATATGGTATTTCTAAAGACAGCCAGGCCAGCTTATGAGAGCACACACTGATCCTCGTGCTTCCACAATGACCTACCATAATAATTATAATAATTAATTATAATTAAAGGCATTTTCAACTTTCAAATAACAATTATCAACTTGTTTTGCATTTTTTGTGTGTATCCTTGATGTTTCTTTGTATGACTTCAACTGTTTCAGTTGATATTCTTTGTCTCTGTTACCTGTCAATCTGATTTCTTCAGCCTACATTTCCCAATTTGACATACAGTAGTCTCATCTCATTGGTCTTGCTGTTATGGAAGCAGTTTTAGAAAAGTGACAAAGAGCTGATGTCAACTGATGTATAGGGAAGAGTCTCAGTTTATTCTATGTGGTTTATACAGCAGTCTCAGTGTATCTTATATGATATATACAGCTGACTCTTGGTGTATCCTATAGGATGCATACAGCAATCTCAGTCTATCCTATGTTATGTATCAGTAGTCTCAATCTATCTTATATGATGTATTTCGCCATCTCAGTGTATCCCATGTGATGTGTATAGCACAATCTCAGTTTATCCTATGCTAAGTGTAGAGTCGAGACTCAATGCATCTATATCATGTGTGCAACAGTCTCAGAATATGTGACGTATACAGCAGTCTCAGTGTCTCCTATGTGATGTTTATCTTATGTGAGTTTCAGCCTGTCTCATCTACTATAACCTGGCTCTTATATAAAGTACAATTGACTGAAAAAAAGAATGGACAGCACCTCCAAAAATCATACATTGTTCTAATGCCACTAGATTTTTTTTTCTGGACTTGCACTTCTCCCATTTGACACAGGTGATTTTAATTAGCAGGAGAATGCAAAGGGAGTCCAGCCTATTTTTGCTCTCATCTGAGCTTGCGAAGGTGAGTTTTAATGCTTCTTTCATTTGTTGTTGATGTTGGGTGGCAGCCATTGTTGCTGTGGTTTTGTGCTTATGAAGGCAGTGCGTTATGGAGTCATCGGGACTCAATCTTGCAGCATGGGCGCTGTGAGATACCAAGCTGCTTGCTCTGCTGGTGCATTGTCGTTGCAGCAATCGTTAGAACATGACACTGCTCCTTTAAGGCAATAAAAGTTAGGACCCACCGAAATTTGCCGTCATGTGCCAATGGGTTTCATACAGTCTGATCAGAATGTTAAACTAAGAACCGTATGTTCAGTTATATATTTTTGGGGGGACTCCAGCGAACCACAATGAGAGACATTATCCACAAATGGTGAAAACATGGGACAATAGTGAACCTTCCCAGGAGTGGCTGGCCAACCAAAATTACCCCAAGAGCGCAGCGACGACTCATCCAATAGGTCACAAAAGACCCCACAGCAACATCCAAAGAACTGCAGGCCTCACTTGCCTCAGTTAAGGTCAATATTCATGACTCTATCATAAGTAAGAGACTGGGCAAAAATGGCCTGCATGGCATAGTTAACTGATGAAAACCATTGTTGGGCAATATGAACACAAAGACTTGTCTCAGTTTTGCCAGAAAATATCTTGATGATCCCCAAGACTTTTGGGAATATACTCTGTGGAGTAACAAGACAAAAGTTGAACTTTTTGGAAGGTATATGTTACATTACATCTGGTGTAGAAGCAACACAGCATTTCGGAAATGAAACATTATACCAACAGTAAAATATGGGGATGGTAGTGTGATGGTCTGGGTCTGTTTTGCTGTTTCAGGACCTGAAAGACTTGCTGTGGTAAATGGAACATGAATTCTGCTGTCTACCAAAAAATCCTGAAGGAGAATGTCCGGCCATCTGTAACCTCAAGCTGTAGTGCACTTGGGGTATTCAGCAGGACAATGATCCAAAACACACCAGCAAGTCCACCTCTGAATGGCTTAAGAAAAACAAAATTAAGACTTTGGAGTGGCCTAGTCAAAATCCTGACCTTATTCAGATTATGATGCTGTGGCATGACTTTAAAAAGGCGATTAATGCTTGGAAACACTCCAATGTGATTGAATTATAACAATTCTGCAAAGATGAGTGGGCCAAAATTCACCCAGAGCGGTTTAAAAGACTCATTGCCAGTTATCGCAAAGTTGTATTCCAAGCACATAATAAACTTGACATCAAATCAGAATATGCAAAAGTTGAAAAGCCAACTTGAACATAGACACCAAAAGCTCAGGTCCTGGCAAGAGGAATGGAAAAGTACATCAAACATTACATAATCTGACTCCAGGCTCATGGATAATGGTGTCATTCTGAGGACACACACAATATACGGATTAAACAGAAAATAAACACCAATGATCAAAGACCAAGTCAAGCACAAAGCATTGCACTGACACCGCAGCAATCCTCATACAGTGTCAAAGATTTTACTAAACCGCGGTGCTAAACATTTAATAGAACTGCAATACTGCAGATTTAGTGATCATGGTAGTGATATTAATTGCATAAATTTTAATCAAAATATTATTTTTACTAAAGAGGCTAAAATGGCAAAAAGTTAATATTGAGGCACAGAAACAAGAGGCACAGAGCTCTTCATAGAAATGGCTAGTAGCACAACTTAGAAAATATCGCGCCATACTGTAATTGTGACTGTTTTCTACCTCATCTACTAAATGACTGCGATGTTCATTATGTTCATTTTGATTGAGTATATTCAAAATAGTTAAAGGGATTGTCCAGCCTTAGACTAGAAGTCTGCAGTCAATCTATGTGACTGCAGACTTGTGAATTCTCTGGTGCTGGGAGTGGACAGTCATGCAATATGCATACTTCTGGCCACATTCCAAATAGACTGTGTCCGGCCTCGTTCAATACACTTGCATTGAGCGAGGTTGGACACAGTCTAGTCAGCATGTGACCACATGCATGCAAATCACATACTTGCAGTCATGAGCCCACCACTCCCGATGCCGGCACCAATGAATCCTCACAGCGCAGTCACATGGAGGGCATGCAGAATTGCAGTCTAAGGCTAGCCAACCCCTTTACATAAGATCCATCATCACCAATAAACTTGACTCTTATTTCTTCATTTCTAAAAAAGGACCCTATAGTCATCATCGGCACCAGGCTTACACGTCAGAGGTTAGTGCAACCCTTAGGCCGGGGTCACACTGGCGAGGAATACGGCGCAAAATACGCGACCACACCTTGATTACGGAAGACATATGGAGCACTGTTTAGGGGCCATTCATCCGTATTACGCATGTAAAATACTGACCGTATTTTGCGTCGGTTAGTGTGACCCCGGCCTTAGTCACAGCTTACACGTAAGCACGACTTAGATGTATTCTCAAAACTCAGAGGCTGTAATAAATCCACCGTCTGTATATGTCACAGCCATTGTTTCAGTGTGGAAGGGGAGATTCATTCTGTGTCAGGTAACTGCTGACAGATTCTTTTTAAATTCTGCAGAAATGAATTACTAGTGACGCATCTTATAACACACAGAAAGACCCAAATACCTAGAAAAGGATCCATCATTCCAGCTTTTGCTGATCTTTGTGACAGATGATTTTTTGTGAACGATGGCATTTTGTGTGACGTTAGAACAGACCAAGAGTAAAAGATAACACACACTAAAGTACTATTTTTCTGCACAATCATGAGACCTCATTTTCGCTCCCTCCATCAGAGAGACCTGGTGAAGTGTAACCAGTTTTTGAGAAGCTTCTCTATCTGCGATGGTCGGTGAGCTGATCTCTAGAATGATCAGCCACAGTTTGGCCCACCAATCACCCCAGATAATGCAATTCCAAACATTGTACTGGGATTGGTGGTACGGGGTGGAGTATTTTGACTCGTTATATAGCTGAGTATAATGCCTTTTTGGTAAAGTTTAATTACCTTTTATCTAATTCATGCAACAGTCAGCAGTTCTATCTATGCACATGCTCTGACAAGTACAGAAATGCTGCTCTCTAATCAAGCTTACAAACTAATTTTGGATGCCAAGACCACAGGGACACAAAATAGCTCAATGAAGGTCACAAGGATTTGGTATTTTCATTAATGACTGAACTGTATTATGTAGTTTTTAGAAGCGGGTTTGTCAACAGATTTAATAAAACAAGCAATTAATGAATCAAGCTCTAACTCGACTCATAAAATGTTCATTTTAATATTAGGTGTGGAGGAGGGGCTTTCAAAACAATTGCGCAACTACGCTGGCATGGATTTTCAATGTAAGGCTGGTGCGGTTTTTGCGCAGCACATCGTGCACATCCGTGCGCATGCGTACCTATGTTTAACATGGCGTACGCATGGTCTTGCGTTTGCATGTGTTCGTCTGGATTTTCGTGCGCATGCGTTTTTTCAAGGTGTGCGTCTAGATGCGCCAGACGCAGCAACCTGTTGTATGGACATGCATACGTTTGCATATGCATGCGACGAGTAAACATGTGTAGACACTGGTTTAACACTTAGAGAATGAATGCGCAGAAAAAACGCAAATGCATGCAAAAATGCATGATGCGTTTTTGCATGCGTTTCTACTTGCACACGATGCGCTGCGCACAAAGACGCAAATGTGAAACTAGCCTCATCAGGATTGTGCTATCTATTATAGGCAGCCTATTACAGGTTTTTGCTACCTAATCTGAGAGCCACATAATGTAAAGGCAGAGACCCTGATTCCAGTGATGTATCACTTACTGGGCTACTTAGTTTAGTTTGTATAAAATCCATGTTTTATCATCAGGAGATTATCACCAGAGGACTAGTAATCCTGCTTCCAGGTGGTCTAACCATGCCCCCACCGCTGATTGGCAGTTTCTACTTCTATGCATAGTGCATACAGAAATCTGCCAATCAGTGCAGTGGGTGTCTACATCATGCCGCTCTCAGATGGGGTTGCAAAAACTTGGCGACAGATTCCTTTTAATTAATGTATATTTTGCTTTGTGAAATTTTGAACCAGATCCACTTTATGAAGCTTTTCTAGAAATATGCCTATGCTAGATATACTGTTGTGGTATTTGCAGCTGGTGGCCCATAATATCAAAGCAGGGACAAAAGCAAACAATAAGTACATGCAACCAATGCTAAGGCAACAACATGTCGCGTCTACTGCAGATCAGTGGGGGTATCAGACGTCAAAGCTAATATTGATGAATTTTCCTACGGGTGGTCACCAATAGGAAAAGGTCGGACAAACCCTTGAAGGAAGGGAACATGTCTTTTTGCTCTATCATTATAGGAAAGCAGCACTATATGAATTATTTGCTGCATGCATTAAAGGGAACCTGTGATGTAAAATAATGCTATTAACCTGCAGATATGGTGTTAATCTGCTGGTGAATAGCATTCTCACACTTAGAGGATATTGACTTTATCACACCACCCTTGGCAGCATTTGGCTTTCAGTCATAATGGCGGCACCGGCACGGTTTCAGTGACCACTCCGTGTATGCTATGATCACCATGTGTGTGATTCACAGTGAACCGTCCGACTTGGCCTATCAAATTGTTACATTTAAGTCCCAAATTAACAGCTCAAAAAATAATATATTTTAAGATAAAACGTACGCTCATGCGTCTTTATGAAATAGGTACAGTGTCCAAGTGTGACATATAGTATACAGATTACAGCATAGCAGTATTTAAAAAAATGAATGGTTTTCAATATATGAAGACTAGCTTGGCCCGTGCGAAATTTTTGCACATTGGTCGTCGGGGGCGCAGGCAATTTCAGAAAAAGCAAGCTGGTCAAATGTAAATGTATTTCATGAGATGATGAACAGGTTACTAGATAATGGATATAAATGAGCTTTTAGGCCATGTGCACACGATGCAGATTTGCAGCGTTTCCGCAGCGGATTTTACCGCGCAGAAACGTTGCATATCCGCATTGTGATGTACAGTACCTTTAAAACGAATGAAAAAAAAAAAACGCTGTGCAGACGCTGCGGATTTTTCCGCGCGGTTTTCCTGCGGTACAAAATCCGCAGCATGTTACTTCTTTTGTGCGGTTTTCTATCTCCCCTGTTACCAAATCCGCAGGGGGAAGACCGCAATGGAAAACTGCACAAAAACCGCATGAAAACCGCGTGAAAAATGGAAGAAATCCGCAGGAAAAATGCAGGTCATTTGACCTGCGGTTTTCTTACATTCTGCACGGAAAAATCCGCAGGGCTCAAAACTCCGTCTGCACTCAGTCTTAAGCAATATGTTTAAAAGAACAAACAACAAAGAAAAACACACACTAAAGTGCAAAAAAAAAACCTCAACCACAAAAGCGTACAGACATGGTAAAATATACCCACAGGGATTACCTGCTATATTGGGTATAAGGCCTCTTCAATAAAGTGACAGTTTGCTATAACAATTGAACAGGGTATAATATTGCCAACCTTGGCACACTGTATCAAATTGTCACAAAACAGGTATTATCCATTAACTAGTACCTATTTCAAATTGGTGGATACAAAATCCTGCTTTCTAGTCATGAGATGATGAACACATACAGGTATATATACAGTGGGGAAAAAAGTATTTAGTAAGTCAGCAATAGTGCAAGTTCCACCACTTAAAAAGATGAGAGGCGTCTGTAATTTACATCATAGGTAGACCTCAACTATGGGAGACAAACTGAGAAAAAAAAATCCAGAAAATCACATTGTCTGTTTTTTTTTTCATTTTATTTGCATATTATGGTGGAAAATAAGTATTTGGTCAGAAACAAAATTTCATCTCAATACTTTGTGATATATCCTTTGTTGGCAATGACAGAGGTCAAACGTTTTCTGTAAGTCTTCACAAGGTTGCCACACACTGTTGTTGGTATGTTGGCCCATTCCTCCATGCAGATCTCCTCTAGAGCAGTGATGTTTTTGGCTTTTCGCTTGGCAACACGGACTTTCAACTCCCTCCAAAGGTTTTCTATAGGGTTGAGATCTGGAGACTGGCTAGGCCACTCCAGGACCTTGAAATGCTTCTTACGAAGCGACTCCTTCGTTGCCCTGGCGGTGTGCTTTGGATCATTGTCATGTTGAAAGACCCAGCCACGTTTAATCTTCAATGCCCTTGCTGATGGAAGGAGGTTTGCACTCAAAATCTCACGATACATGGCCCCATTCATTCTTTCATGTACCCGGATCAGTCGTCCTGGCCCCTTTGCAGAGACAGCCCCAAAGCATGATGTTTCCACCACCATGCTTTACAGTAGGTATGGTGTTTGATGGATGCAACTCAGTATTCTTTTTCCTCCAAGCACGACAAGTTGTGTTTCTACCAAACAGTTCCAGTTTGGTTTCATCAGACCATAGGACATTCTCCCAAAACTCCTCTGGATCATCCAAATGCTCTCTAGCAAGCTTCAGACGGGCCCGGACATGTACAGGCTTAAGCAGTGGGACACGTCTGGCACTGCAGGATCTGAGTCCATGGTGGCGTAGTGTGTTACTTATGGTAGGCCTTGTTACATTGGTCCCAGCTCTCTGCAGTTCATTCACTAGGTCCCCCCGCGTGGTTCTGGGATTTTTGCTCACCGTTCTTGTGATCATTCTGACCCCACGGGGTGGGATTTTGCGTGGAGCACCAGATCGAGGGAGATTATCAGTGGTCTTGTATGTCTTCCATTTTCTAATTATTGCTCCCACAGTTGATTTCTTCACTCCAAGCTGGTTGGCTATTGCAGATTCAGTCTTCCCAGCCTGGTGCAGGGCTACAATTTTGTTTCCGGTGTCCTTAGACAGCTCTTTGGTCTTCACCATAGTGGAGTTTGGAGTCAGACTGTTTGAGGGTGTGCACAGGTGTCTTTTTATACTGATAACAAGTTTAAACAGGTGCCATTACTACAGGTAATGAGTGGAGGAAAGAGGAGACTCTTAAAGAAGAAGTTACAGGTCTGTGAGAGCCAGAAATCTTGATTGCTTGTTTCTTACCAAATACTTATTTTCCACCATAATATGCAAATAAAATGAAAAAAAAACAGACAATGTGATTTTCTGGATTTTTTTTTCTCAGTTTGTCTCCCATAGTTGAGGTCTACCTATGATGTAAATTACAGGCGCCTCTCATCTTTTTAAGTGGTGGAACTTGCACTATTGCTGACTGACTAAATACTTTTTTTCCCCACTGTATATATATGTAGATTGGTAATACAATAAACTGATTTGATGAGTAGAGGCCAAAAAATGTCTTCCGGTTGAGGTGCCACCTGCAGGTCATTGTGTCTTACTGCAGGTTTATGAAAATGAATGATTAAACTGTATTTAGTGATAAAATCGTGGATGCGTGGTTTGTTTGGCTCTTTTCTTGCTGAAGGGGGCAAGTTTACCTTTCAAATGGTGTATCATTTGTGTCTGTGGGGCGAAGTAATCAGCGAAAAAGCAGTGCATGTTTACAAATGTGTTTGCATATGTGACTCACCTGCAGTGAAGTGTGCAATCCTCTAATATGCCTGACATAGGCTGGTCAAGCAGTTCCGCAAGCTGGAAAGACCCCAAGGCAAATGTTTGGATTTGTTTGTGATGTCTTTAAGCAGCTTTATGGTAAAGTGCTTTGGGGTAGTGTGGTGCCACCTGCAGGTCATTTTTACTTACTGCAGGTTTATGAAAATTAATGTTTAAACTGTATTTTGTGATCAAATCGTGGATGTGTGATTTGTTTGGCTATTTTCTTGCTGAAGGGGGCAAGTTTACCTTTCAAATGGTGTATCATTTGTGTGTGTGCAGTATGGAACGGAGATACAAAGTAATCACCGAGAAACAGTGTTTGGAAATAATAGAATAGATTTTTATGCAGCGAACTCCCAATATTGCATGATCGGCAACAACACACTGCACAATGTGTGAATGGCTTACGTCAACTCCTAGAAGCTCATCACTGATTCACTACTACAACAGACTGCGACTCAGTGATTCACAAACTATTCTAACCCAGAGAACTGGTACAAATGTTATACAACTTGTAAATGATGACTTAGTAGGCAGTGCCGAGTATGGCGTGGCGCTCCAGTGATCGGGTCCCTGAAATAAGCTCATCTGAATAATCTGCGCAGCGGGGGCGTCTCTCTCGGGGGGTGTATGAGCAGGGGCAGGGGACCACTCCAGCGGTGAAGAAAACAAAAAGCTGTAGTAGGGCTTTAAGGACTCATTCAGACGTCTGTGATGTTTCTGGTATGCAAAAACATCCGAATTTCCTGAGTGTTTTTGATCCAATTTTCATCAGTGTAAGGTCAGTTTAGATGAAAAACAAAATAAATTGCAAAGCTTTTCCCACCCATTGCAGCATCAACAGCACACGGACTGCACAGGAATCCCATCCCAGGGCGACATATCATTGGTGTAACGTGTGGTGGCCCAAGAGGTAAGGGGGCCTCAGCAAACAGGTTCTGTCACAGACACAGAGGGGCCCATATACTGCTCTTGTACAGGGGCCCGCTTTTGTCTATGTCTGCTACTGTACCATCTGCATGCTGTTCAGGATTTTCAAGGACCCATGGACCTGTATGGGTAATTTTAATCCATGACACAAATCAAAAACGTACAGGTCTCTGTGAGCACACAGATATGAACAGCTCCACTGATTATAACTGGCACATATTCTGTCTGGGATACACGAAATAAACATGTTATAATAATAATAATCTTTATTTTTACAAAGCGCTAACATATTTCAAAGCACTTTACATGCATTATCATTGATGTCCCCAATGGGGCTCACAATCTACATTCCCTATCTGTATGTCTTTGAAGTGTGGGAGGAAACTGGAGAACCCGGAGAAAACCCACACAAACACGGGGAGAACATACAAACTCCTGGCAGATGTTGTTCTTGGTGCGATTTGGACCCAGGACCCCAGCGCTGCAAAGCAACAATGCTAACCACTGAGTCACTGTGCCATCCTATGTTAAGAAAAGATGAATAATTGAGATCATAGCCTGTGTTCATAAAATGCATTTGCGATGTGTTTTTTTTGCTGTGATTTTCTTACATTTTTGGCAAAAATCACATTGCCGTGCATCTAGGGAACATAGTCTTGAAGTGAACCTGTGGTCTGATACATACAGCATGTATCACACACTGGCAGGTATGTTTGACTCTGAAACACCACTGGGGACTAAAACCGCGCTACTGACTAGTCGAAAAACTGGCTCCCCAGTGGCTTCTTCCCGATTGCTGACCCGGACTGGCTGCTCTCTGCCTATGAGAATGTACATATCCTTCAGATAAAGGCTTTGAGTGTCCAGCCTCGGCTCCGCAGCAGCACCCTCTCTGACCAGGCAGACATATCAACCTGATGTAGTATGCACCTAGGTGGTACAGGGATTGCCCCTTTAAATACAAGCCCCGAGTGTGTAACCCGCCTCTAAAACAATACAATAATATTTGTAAGGTCCTTGTTCTTTATTAGAAAATAACAGGAAAAACAATCCCAACAGGCAATAATGCGGGAGGAGATCTGTAAGGTGTGTGCTTAACTACCAGGCAATTATGACCTTGAAAGATGTTAAACTCCCATAACACAGACAAGAAGTCCCCAATAAAAAGTCTCTTCACCATCTTGTGCCGACCAAGGGTAACGAGGCAGCTTACTACACTACCAACAGTACTTGGTGGGAAGGTGCTAATTAGGAAGACTAAATATGACCAATCGTCAGAAGTCAGAGGCCAGGAATGAAGAGCGGCATGCCTTCAGGATACTGCCGCAACACAGAAATGTATCAGTAGGATTGGATCAGGAAAGTGTCACCAATATTTCGGTTTTATGAGACCTGTAAGTGCAGAGAACACCCCTCTAAAATGTGTGTTGCTAAAAATAGTATTATATTTAATCTGATAAACATATATATATATGCAATATATAAAAACGTGAGTATATTTGCATTTGTTACCTACACACCACACATAGACATGTGCAGAATTACACACGTATGTACGGCAAATACTTTTTTTTTTAAGCAATTTTGTCCAAGACTTTATCAGTCCATCCATCCAGGGCCAAGAAATGGCCCGGCACGTCTATCTGCTCTATAGGTACACACGGCCATTCATCTATTGTAGTGATCGGGTCTAATCGATATAGCGGATGCTGATACTACAGACACAGCGCCGCCCTCATGTCACTAATATCCATCAACACCGTGACACCATACAATACACGCATCATATATATAGAATACATATACAGTCACTCTGCCACATGTAGTACATCCCCACTGAGTCAATCACACACCGCAGTGCATGTCAGGCACACAGCATGCACAGTGTATACAGGCAACGTGTGTATATAGACATATAGACTAATGATGTACTCATTCCACCACAGACTAACTTATGGTGGCATGAGCAGGGCATTGGACTTGGTGAGGCTCCCAGCTCCATGCTGCTCATGCCCTTGTGCCTCCCATCACAACTCTATGAGGAATAAGCCCCATCCTCACACCAGGAGAGAGGCAGTGCCCCCTGCCCACACCCACCCGCAGACAAGATGGTACCTGTGTGCCAGCGTCGGTCAGCAGGCGGGTGAGGTACTGCAGCAGCTTGGATGGCGGGTTGCAGTAGACTCCTGCAGGCTTGGCAGCTGCTAGATAACAAGTGCAGACGGAGAGGAGCCGCTTCCTCCAGCGGGCAGCCCGAGTGTGTGCGCACTGCGCCGCTCCCAGGGTCCACCAGGCGGGCAGTGGCTTTGCGACCCGGTGCCCGGCTGCCTGAGGTGACTGAGGTACCAGCTGCTGGCCAATCCGTAGGACAGGGGGCTGGTGAGAGCGACCGAGGAGGGGGCTGTGCCAGACATTCAGTGCCTGCTCCTGTGAGGGAGAGACATGCTTACTGTACTGGCTGCATGTGATGAGGCTCTAGCACAGCCCATACTGTCACTACTGCTACATCCACACAGGGATACACCACACAGAAAAACAAACTGCACACACAAGGACACACTACACAGAGAGATACAATACACACAGAGAGATACAATACACCCAGAAACAAACTGCACACATAAGGACACACTACACATAGGGATACACTACACACTGTGATATACTACACACAGGGATACACTACACGCAGATACACTACACACGGGGCACACTACATACAGGGATATACACTACACACAGGGATACACTGCACACAGTGATTCACTACACACGAGCACACTACACACAGGGGCACACTACACATAGGATATGTGTATCAGCACACACTACACAGAGATATACACTACACACATGGGCACACTACACACAGGGACACTACACACAGGGTATGTGTATCAGCACACACTACACATAGGGATACACTACACACAGTGATATACTACACACAGGGATACACTACACACAGGGATATACTACACACGGGGCACACTACGTACAGGGATATACTACACACAGGGACACACTACACACAGGGATATACTACACACAGGGGCACACTACACACAGGGTATGTGTATCAGCACACACTACACATAGGGATATAAACTACACACAGAGATACACTACACACAGAGATACACTACACACAGGGTATGTGTATCAGCACACTACACATAGGGATACACTACACACAGTGATATACTACACACAGGGCACACTACATACAGGGATATACTACACACAGAGATACACTACACACAGGGGCACACTACACACAGGGATATACTACACAGGGACACACTACACACAGTGATATATTACACACAGGGCACAATACACGCAGAGATACACTACACACGGGGCACACTACATACAGGGATATACACTACACACAGGGAAACACCACACACACTACACACAGAGATACACTGCACACAGTGATTCACTACACACGGGCACACTACACACAGGGGCACACTACACATAGGATATGTGTATCAGCACACACTACACAGAGATATACACTACACACATGGGCACACTACACACAGGGACACACTACACACAGGGTATGTGTATCAGCACACACTACACATAGGGATACACTACACACAGTGATATACTACACACAGGGATACACTACACACAGGGATATACTACACACGGGGCACACTACATACAGGGATATACTACACACAGGGACACACTACACAGGGATATACTACACCCAGCGGCACACTACACACAGGGTATGTGTATCAGCACACACTACACATAGGGATATAAACTACACACAGAGATACACTACACACAGAGATACACTACATACAGAGATACACTACACACAGTGATTTACTACACATGGGCACACTACACACAGGGTATGTGTATCAGCACACACTACACATAGAGATACACTACACACAGTGATATACTACACACAGGGCACACTACATACAGGGATATACTACACACAGAGATACACTACACACAGGGGCACACTACACACAGGGATATACTACACACAGGGACACACTGGTTATCATTTGGGGTGGTTATGGAGATTTTCTCTGTCCACTTAGACCCTCTCTAGCCCTTAATGGTCTGGCTGATCTGGTCCTTGATGTTCCCTATGCCTGATCTTGGGCTGGGGTACCTCTACGCATATATGAGGTCTATTTAGTGTGCATTTCTATCTTTTTTGTACACCTCATAGTGATCAGCATCTTCTTGGGTTTACATTATCCCTTGTACTGTTTTTTGTAATTATTGGGTTGGAATTGCATCATTTGTTCATTGTATTTGTATATTATTGGTGTTTCTGACTCATATGCTCTATATTACCTATGTGTGGGCTTACTAACTTTCCTATTGAGAATCCTGTTTACATGGACCTAGGGATATAGGCATCATTCTCAGTGAGGGTGATAGTTGGTAGCAGGTGGGTTTCTCTGTTATTAGCATTGTATTATTTGTGTATGTGTTATATTTGTGACCATTTTTAATGTTTTTAAGAATTTTTGCTGTTTGCTGTGTTTAATAAAATTAGTATTATATATGCTATGTCCTATTCAGGGTGATCCCCTGCTCATGGCCTATTTCTTTCTCTCTTTTTTGACAAACATATGTACTATTTAGGTCTAGGTTGGATCCCCTTAATTATCCTTTCGGTGGTGCCCCCATTTCTTTGTTTCACACTGCGCACACTACACACAGGGATACACTGCACACAGGGGCACATTACACGCAGGGATACACTGCACACAGGGGCACACTACACACAGGGGCACACTAGACGCAGGGAAGCACTACACACAGTGGCACACTACACACAGGGATAGACTACACACAGAGACACACTGCGCACACTACACACAGGGATACACTACACACAGAGGCACACTACACGCAGGGCCACACTACACACAGTGGCACACTATACACAGGGATATAACACTACACACAGAAACACACTGCACACAGGGGCACACTACACACGGGCCCACTACACACAGGGATACACTGCACACAGGGATACACTGCACACTGAGATACACTACACACAGGGATACACTACACACTGAGATACACTACACACTGAGATACACTAAACAGGGATACATTAAACACAGGGATACACTACACACTGAGATACACTACACACAGGGATACACTAAACAGGGATACATTAAACACAGGGATACACTACACACTGAGATACACTACACACAGGGATACATTAAACACAGGGATACACGATACACTATACACTGAGATACACTACACACAGGGATACACTACACACTGGGATACACTACATACAGGGATATATTACATACAGGGCATGGTTTATCAGGACACATTACACACAGGGATACATTATACACAGAGCATGATGTATCAGCACACTATCTACAAGGATCCACTATACCCAACACATGGTGTATTAGCACATACTGCACAAAGAGAGAAACACTGAACAAAGAACATTGTGTCATATACAGTGCTGCTCACCATTATTGACTCCCCTTCTTGTTTTTCATAGACTGTACAGTATCTTCAGAAATAAATGGAAATGTACCAAAGTTATATCCTCAGAATTTTTTAATTTGTGGTTCAAAGTAATACAGCAATAAAACATTGTTATTCAACTTACATGTTGAAAATTCAAAGAAACAGAAGAAACATCATGTGCAGCAATAAAGACCCCCTAATTAATACTTGGTTGCACTCCCTTTGGCATTGATGGCAGCCTCCAAACGTTTCTTGTAGCCATCTATAATCTTCTTGCACTTCTCAGCTGGCATTTTCTCCTGCTCGTCCTTTGCAGTTTTCTCAAGCTCTTGAGGCTATGTGCCCACGTTAGCGTTTTTAAACGCTCAGAAAACCGTACTCCTTCCCAGAAAATGCGCGTTTTTTTCCGTGTTTTTTTGCGTGATTTTTGCACAAAAAACGCGTGTTTTTGATGCGTTTTTTTCCACGCATTTTCTGGGAACATTGGAAACAGCTAAAAAGGCGTAGCTATACGGATAATAATGAGTATGCTGCGTTTTTAGCCGCTAAGCGTTTTCTGACGCATGCATTGGCACAAAAAGCCAAAAATGCATTACATTTAATGGGAAGCTTATTTTAAGCATTTCTGAAGCGTCTGATCCGGCACAAACGCTTCAAAAACGCTTAAAAAACACAACGTAGGTACACAGCCTTAAGCTCACTCCAAAGATTTTCAATTGAAATTGAGGTGAGGACTCATTGCTGGCCATTTTAAAACAGTCCATTTTTTCTTTTTCAACCATTCAACCATTCCTGTGTATGTTTGAATATGTGCTTTGGGTCATTGCCTTGCTGGATGATCCATGATCTTCAACGCAAACCAAGTTTTCTTACACTGGGTAGGATATTTCACTCTAAAATCTATTTACATAATTTGCTTGTAATGTTTTAATTTCCTGTTCTGTCCAGATGTCACCGTTTCCCAGAATTCCAAGCAGAGGAAGTTCACCGACCGCCATATTGGGACACCCAAGTGATGGGTGTCTCAATATGGAAACTGCTGCTGGTACCAATCTATTGCGTGGTACCACCAGCAGAACACCGTTGCACCACCCACACACACTCTATATGCCGTATGCACCACACACTCACTCTCACATTCATCACACTCACTCACACAGCCTCTTGCGCGGTACCACCAGCGGAACACCGTCATACTGCGCCCGCGCGAATTCTGCACAGGTGCAATAAATCATTCGGCTGATTCCGGAGGCAGATGCGCGACGTGTCTACTGGCAAAGGAAGCCGGTCACATTAAAGGGGTTTTCCCACAAATGAAAGTTCATTTTAAAAATTGTCTGTGTCTGACCGTGTACTGAGCATACCACATCTCCTGGGCATGGGAGGAAGCAAAAGACAATACTGACATTACAGCAGGGGATCACAGAGGATTCATTTTGTGAGGTAAAATATTTCACTGACTGTTTTTAAACAATATTTTACCTCGCAAAATGTATCCTCTGCAATCTCCTGCTCTAATATCAGTATTGTCTTTTGCTTCCTCCCCTGCCCAGGAGCTGTGGTATGTTCGGTACATGGTCAGACATAGGTGTGAGAGAGACAGAGCACAGGGGGGAGACAGCTCAAACGGGACAGCACATGAGGGGAGAACACAGCACAGGAAGGAGAGAGACTGCAGACAAGGGGGACTGTTATGATTGAGTCACCGTAGGAGGCAAAAACAGAAATGCTAGCTAAGTCAGAGAAGTTGGCAGCTATCGGATTGCAGACCCCTGAACCTATCAACACAACTAGCAGTAGCCGTGGGGGGTTCCTACGATGCCCTAGACCCCTCGATCACAGCCGGAGAAATAGCTAGGCCTAAAGAAAGAAAGGGGAAAACTAAACTGCCCCGGAGCAGACCCCAAAGCAATAGGCAGCCCCCAACATATAATGACGGTGAAGCAAGATGAAAACACTAACACAGGCAGAAAGATAGACTGAGCAAAGACGGGGCCCAATCTGGCTAGATAGAAAAGGACAGGAAGGCTGCTGTCTGCAATCTGTGAAAAACCCTATGAAAATAAGAGCCAACAGGCTGACAGTGAAAAAGGCCCTGAAGACGCTAGGCTTCAAAAAGCTATGTCAGTACTCAGGAATATTCTGAAGACAGAGCTACAGGCAAAAGGAGATTCAGCTCACCACAGCAGGGAATGGCAGAATCCAGAAAAGCAAGGAAAACAAAAACAAAACACTAATGCAAACAGGCAAAGCAGAAAAACTTAGCTTAGAGGAGCAGGAATCAGACTGGTGTCCTAGAAGTCCACAGAGAAATCACCCGCAGGGCAGAAGGGCGTCGGCAGCCTTATATCCAGTCCGTGACTCCACTCAGTCAGTCATCCTCATCAGGTTCAGGTGCCTGATAATCAGGCTCATTACCTTCCTTCACCAGAATAGGGAGTTCACCAGACCTCAGTGACGAAGGGGAAAATGAACTCACAACAGTACCTCCCCCTTGAGGAGGGGTCACCGAACCCTCAACCACGCCACCAGGACGATCAGGGTGAGCCCGATGAAAGGCACGCACCAATCTTTTGGCATGAATATCAGAGGCAGAGACCAAGGAATTATCCTCCTGACCATAACCCTTCCACTTAACCAAATACTGGAGTCTCCGTCTAGCCAGACGGGAATCCAGTATTTTCTCTACCTCATATTTCATGTTACCTTCAACCAATACAGGGTCCGGAGGTGCCACCCCAGGAACAACTGGTTCAACAAACCTCTTCAACAAGGACTTATGGAACACATTATGGATTTTAAATGTGACAGGAAGAGCCAAGCGGAAAGAGACCGGATTAATAATCTCCAAATTCTTGTAAGGTCCAATAAATTTAGGCTTAATCTTAGGAGAAGCCACCTTCATAGCAATATTTTTTGATGATAACCACACCATATCACCAATCTTAAACTGGGGACCAATGGTCCTATGTCGATTGGAAAACCACTGGGCCTTTTCCTGGGAGAGAGATAACTTATCCACCACTTGGTCCCAGATCTGGTGCATTCTCTCCACCACAGTGTCAACACCTGGGCAGGCAGAAGGCTCCACCTGCCCTGAAGAAAATCGAGGATGAAACCCAAAGTTACAAAAAAAAGGTGACATCAAAGTGGCAGAACTAGCTCTATTATTTAAAGCAAATTCGGCCAAGGGCAAAAATGAAACCCAATCATCCTGATGAGCGGAAATAAAACATCTCAAATACGACTCCAAGGTCTGGTTTGTTCTCTCTGTCTGCCCATTGGTCTGAGGGTGAAAAGCAGAGGAGAAAGACAACTGAATTCCCAGCTTGGAACAGAAAGTCCTCCAAAATCTAGACACAAACTGAACTCCTCTGTCAGATACAATGTTCTCAGGAATCCCGTGT
Organism: Dendrobates tinctorius; assembly: GCF_039654945.1. Lineage (NCBI taxonomy): Eukaryota > Metazoa > Chordata > Amphibia > Anura > Dendrobatidae > Dendrobates > Dendrobates tinctorius. Next base: position 73,312,702 of record NW_027361829.1, read on the forward strand.
AAGCGAACCACCTGTTGCAAAAACAGGTGCACCAACTCAGAGGAAGATGGCAACTTAGGGAGTGGTACAAGATGAACCATCTTAGAGAACCTATCACAAATCACCCAAATAACAGTCATTCTTTGAGAGACCGGCATATCAGAGATGAAATCCATTGAAATATGGGTCAATGGCCTCCTGGGGACAGGCAAAGGCATCAACAACCCACTAGAACGAGAACAAGATTTAGACCGGGAGCAAGTCCCACAGGACTGCACAAAATTCCTGACATCATGAGACAAGGTTGGCCACCAAAAAGAGCGACTCACCAGATCTCTAGTACCAAAAATACCTGGATGACCAGCCAATGCAGAGCAATGAACTTCAGACATCACTCTCTTCTTCCACTGGTCAGGAACATACAACTTTCCACTGGGACATTGCTCAGGTTTGTCCTCCTGGAACTCTTGCAGAGCAAGTCTCAAATCGGGCGAGATGGCAGAAAGAACTACCCCTTCGCCTAAGATGGTAGCAGGCTTGGTCACCACAGGAGAATCAGCAAAGAAACTCCTAGAGAGGGCGTCTGCCTTGACATTCTTAGTTCCAGGAAGAAAAGAGACCACAAAATCAAAACGTGTAAAAAACAAGGCCCACCTAGCTTGTCTAGGGTTCAAGCGTTTAGCCTACTCTAGATAAATCAAATTCTTGTGGTCAGTGAGGACCACAACTTGATGTTTAGCTCCCTCCAACCAATGTCTCCACTCCTCAAATGCCCATTTCATGGCCAACAGTTCCCGATTCCCCACATCATAGTTACGTTCAGATGGAGAGAACTTTCGGGAAAAGAAAGCACAGGGATTCATTTTAGCTGTTACAGGATCCTTTTGGGACAAAACAGCTCCTGCACCAGTCTCAGAAGCATCCACCTCTACCTGGAACGGGAGTGAGACATCAGGTTGCCGCAAAACCGGGGCGGAGGTAAATCTTCGCTTCAGCTCCTGAAAGGAAGCAACAGCCTCCGGAGACCAATTCAACACATCAGCACCCTTCTTAGTCAGATCAGTCAATGGCTTGGCAATACTAGAAAATTTTGCTATAAATTTCCGATAAAAATTAGCAAAACCCAAAAACTTCTGGCGGGCCTTCAAAGAAGTGGGCTGAACCCAATCATAAATGGCCTGTACCTTGGCCGGGTCCATTTCAATAGTTGACGGAGACAAAATAAATCCCAAAAATGAAATCCTCTGTACTCCAAAAAGGCATTTCGATCCTTTGACATACAGGGAATTCTCCCTCAAGATCCGGAACACAGTCCGAACATGTTCCACATGAGAATCCCAATCCTTGGAGAAGATCAAAATATCATCCAGATAAATAATCAAAAATTTATCGACAAAGTCTCGGAAAATATCGTTCATGAAGCACTGGAAGACAGAAGGGGCATTAGTGAGCCCAAAAGGCATCACCAGGTACTCAAAAGGTCCCTCCGGAGTATTAAACGCCATCTTCCATTCATCCCCCTGCTTAATGCGGATAAGATTATACGCCCCCCTGAGGTCAAGCTTGGTAAACCAGCAAGCACCTCTAACTCTAGAGAATAGATCCGAAATCAGGGGTAACGGATACTGATATTTAATAGTAATTTTATTGAGGGCACGATAATCAATACAAGACCTTAAAGAACCATCCTTTTTGGCCACAAAAAAAAACCCGGCACCTAAGGGTGAAAAGGATGGTCTAATATGACCCTTCTCCAACGCCTCCTTAATATAGGACCACATAGCCTCGTGCTCGGGTACAGATAAATTGAAGAGCCGACCCTTAGGAAATTTACACCCCGGGCTTAGTTCAATTGCACAGTCATAACTCCTATGAGGAGGCAAGGACGCAGACTCATTCTCACTAAATACATCTGTCATGGTCACGTGTGTCCGGTCGCAGATGATGCCGCAAGGCGAACCCATAACACACGTGACCCTGGATACACCGCCTCCAGAGGGGCGAATTTAAATAATAGAACGTGCAGGTGGATACGCCGCCACCACCTGGCGAATTTAGGAATTACACGTTAACAAATACAATTCTGGAAACACCGCCTCCAGTACGGCGAATTTAAATAATAAGGGGGGAACCTGGGTAACTTTAACAATGGTGGGCCCTGCGATAGGGAATGGGGACATGGAGACCTCCTAAGCTCCCCTGAGCCAGTGTCCCTGCACTCCTAACATTCCCTATACAGGCTCCGCGCCTGTCGCCGCACGCGAACCTTAAAACCCTGGCTCGCCCTGACCCTAAACCCTCACTAGGGAATAGGTCGGTGCGGAGACTAATCCCACCACTGCACTAACAACACACATGAGGAAAGAGACAATACAGGGGGAACACCACTTAGCTTTGCTCTGTTGCGTGCGCTCCTAGCAACAGAGCCCACCACCTGCGTGCATCACCATAACTGGATCCGTCACCATCGTGCAGCCTGGGAGCAGAGTCCATCACCACTTGCAGCAGTCCAGTACACAGAGTCCCAAGATGAGTCCAGCCTCTGCCAAGAATCCAAGCATGCTCGAGTCCAGTTCTCTGCAACCAAGTCGAACATATTGAGTGCAACTCTCTTCCAAGTCGCCACTCCCCTAAGCCATGCCCGCACTTCCCGCCGACACCATAAACTGCGACTCCACCAGGCCATGCCAGTCCTTCCTGCAGACACCATTAGCTGGCACTCGTTCTCTCTGGCTGACTGCGCAGGACTCCTATCCAGCTCCATCATTCCACCAGGCTCTCCAACAACTCAGCAAGAAATATCACCAGACGTGAGTGAACACCCTGAGACCCATTTATAGAGCCCCACACCTGAACCAATTAAGTGCAACCTAACCTAAGGTGCAATACCACTAACCACCACCGGGGACAGTCAAAACACCTTTGAACTTAACCAAAGTAAAAAAAGTTCACTTTGTGCTTTTAATACCGCCAGATCCAACACTGGATCATGACAACATCATAAAAGTCCGCCAAATAGTCAGGAACATCATGCGACTGAGGAGAGGTGGAAAAAAACGGAGCCTCACTAAAGGTACACCGACAACCCCAACTCACCACAGACACAGATTTCCAATCCAAAACTGGATTATGAATTTGCACCAGGTAAACCCCAGAACAACGGCATCATGCAGACCATGCAACACCAAAAATCTGCAATTTTCTTGATGGTCTGGGGCGACCCGCATGACCACCTGGGTCCAAAACTGAGGTTTATTTTTAGCCAAAGGAGTAGCATCAATCCCCCTCAAAGGGATAGGCGTCTGCAGAGGTGTCATCGGAAATCCACAACGTTTAGCAAAATCCAAGTCCATTAGGTTTAGCGCTGCTCCCGAATCCACAAAAGCCTTGGCGGAAAATGTGGACAGGGAGCAGATCAGAGTAATTGCCAGAAGAAACTTAGGTTGAACACCACCAACAGAAAACGTGTGTGCAAAGCGTTTCTCTCGTTTAGGACAAACAGAAATAATATGCATTCATCTCCACAGAAAAAACACAGCTTATTACGCCTTCTGAACTCCTGACGTTGCGCCTTAGGCAAAACTCTATCACATTGCATAGGTTCAGACGTCTGTTCAACCGGTGGCAACACCTCTCGTGCAATCCTGCGTTCACGTAAACGCCGATCAACCTGAATGGCTAATGACATAGAATCGTCCAGACCAGAGGGAACAGGAAATCCCACCATAGTATCTTTTACGGCTTCTGACAAACCCTTCCGAAAGAGAGCAGCCAAGGCATTATCATTCCAGGTAGTAAGGACCGCCCACTTTCGGAACTTTTGACAGTACAACTCTGCAGAATCTCGACACTGGCTCAATGCCAACAGGGTCTTTTCAGCCTGATCAATAGCATTAGGTTCGTCATACAACAACCCCAAAGCTTGAAAGAATGCGTTCACATTAGTCAGAATAGGATCATCTGGTTTCAAAGAAAACGCTCAATCCTGGGGATCGCCACGCAGCAAAGAGATGACAAATATCAGCATACACTACACGCAAAGAATTGTGTCACGTATCAGCACACGTTACAGAATTGTGTCCCATATCAGCACACACTGCACACAGTATTGTGACAAATTAGCACACACTACACAGTGCATTGTCACATATCAGCATACACTACACACAAAGAATTGTGTGACATATCAGCACACATTACAGAATTGTGTCCCATATCAGCACACAATGCACACAGTATTGTGACATATTAGCACACACTACACAGTGCATTGTCACATATCAGCATACACTACACACAAAGAATTGTGTCACATATCAGCATACATTGCAGAATTGTGTCCTATATCAGCACACACTACACACAGTACTGTGACATATTAGCACACACTACACAGTGCATTGTCACATATCAGCATACACTACACACAAAGAATTGTGTCACATATCAGCACACGTTACAGAATTGTGTCCCATATCAGCACACACTACACACAGTACTGTGACATATTAGCACAGACTACACAGTGCATTGTCACATAGCATACACTACACACAAAGAATTGTGTCACGTATCAGCACACATTTCAGAATTGTGTAATATCAGCACACACTGCACACAGTACTGTGACATATTAGCACACACTACACAGTGCATTGTCACATATCAGCACACACTACACACAAAGAATTGTGTCACGTATCAGCACACATTACAGAATTGTGTCCCATATCAGCACACACTGCATACAGTACTGTGACATATTAGCACACACTACACAGTGCATTGTCACATATCAGCATACACTACACAAAGAATTGTAATTGTGTCACGTATCAGCACACATTACAGAATTGTGTCCCATATCAGCACACACTGCACACAGTATTGTGACATATTAGCACACACTACACAGTGCATTGTCACATATCAGCATACACTACACACAAAGAATTGTGTCACGTATCAGCACACATTACAGAATTGTGTCCCATATCAGCACACACTACACACAGTACTGTGACATATTAGCACACACTGCAGATAGAGCATTGTGTCACATAGCAGCAAACAGTATTTTGGCATATTAGCACAAATTACACAGTTCATTGTCACATATCAGCACCCACTACACACAGAATTGTGTTACATATCAGCACACACTACATTACCCACAGAATTGTCACTTATCAGCACAATTTACATACAGAGCATCAAAACATCATATCTATCTCAATATGGTATCAATAAAAATGTTGTCTTACCCTTTACAAAAATAAGTCGTCACACAGCTCCGTACACTAAAAAATAAAAACATTACAGGTCTCGGAAAATAGTGACACAACCTAAAGAATTTTTATTTGCAAACTTATGATCTTTTTTTCAGCATTAAAATAATAAAAAATCCTGGCCATCTTTGGCATCACTGGAATCATACTGATGAGGAGAATCATATTGCCTGCTCATTTTTACCATCAAATGTAAAAACAATTACTAAAAAACAATGTCAGAAATGTGTTTTTTTTTAAGAATTTCTTCCCACTTGGAATTTTTTTCCTCTTTTCCAGTACATTAAAATGAATGGTGTTATTCAGGAGTACAACTCTTCCAATAGGAAACCAGCCCTCATGTGTCTGTGTCAACAAAAAAATAAAAAAGAGTGTTGATCTGGGGAAGAAGAAGAGAAAAAAAATAAAAGCAAAAACGAAGATTGGTCCAGTTGTAAAGGAGTTAAGAGCGTTACTGAACAAAGTGGAGTGAGAAATGCCTGGACAGAATGGCATCAGAGGCCCCCGGGTTGCAGGGTGTGCACTAGGGTGACCGGATCTCTTATGGGGGGGACAAAAATGTCGGAATCTTGTTCGTCTGGACCCCACAAAACGATTACCCTTTCCAGATATTGAGATAGCCAAAATTTGAGCTCGATCAAACGACGTTAACCCGTGCCGCTCGTTGCTCAAAGTTTGAAAAAATCCAAATTTTTGGACAAAAAGCTGACATATGGAGCCATAACTCCAGAATGGTAAATAATAAAAACACGCTTAATATCTCAAAAGAAAGCTAATGTTGTTCTTCAAAATGTATATGTTACACACAGGGTGCATGTAATTTCTATTTTAGGGATGGTGATTTTACTTCAGCGTACAACCGACCTTTTATTTATTCAGTTTAGTTTCTAAAGTGCCTTTGAGCTGGTTAGATCGAACAATTATCCAGTGAAGATATTTTAACGTTTTTTTTAAATTTTCCAAGTGTGTGTGTTATTGTTTTTATAGCTATTATTATTATTATTATTATTTATTGTTATAGCGCCATTTATTCCATGGCGCGTTACATGTAAGGAGGGGTATACATAATAAAAGTACAATAATCTTAAACAATACAAGTCATAACTGGTACAGGAGGAGAGAGGACCTTGCCCACGAGGGCTCACAATCTACAAGATGTGGGTGATAATACTGTAGGCGAGGGTAGAGCTGGTCGTGCAGCGGTTTGGTCGATCGGTGGTTACTGCAGGTTATAGGCTTGTCGGAAGAGGTGGGTCTTCAGGCTCTTTTTGAAGGTTTCGATGGTAGGTGAGAGTCTGATATGTTGTGGTAGAGAGTTCCAGAGTAGGGGTGATGCGCGATATTATAGTATTATTTTAAAAGATATTTGAAAATATTTTATTGAAATTAAAGTTTGTAATATATTTTGTTTCGTTTTTCTAGTTAACTGTTATTTACCTATTGGACTCTGAAATGGCATTCACATCAGGTGTACAAAGCCGGAACAAGGATAAATTATTTCTTGTGGGCTATCCCATTCACCAGATCACTGGTTGTAAACTACCCTCAAATCGTCAAGTCTTATGTGCTTTATTTTATAATTTACGTACTGTGAAATTAACTGTAAGAGAATCAGCAAAACTGACCATACGAGAAGTGTTCATTTTTTGGGGGAAAGCTCGAATCCCGACTAAACATGAGCAAGATGCAATTACTAAGCTGGAAAAACTTCACGCCGAGTGGAGAAGTCTTCAAAAAGACCGGAAGAAAACATCGGAAACGGCCAAGGACAAATTTAAACAGTTTGTTGAAAAGTTGAATGATCTATTAGATATTGCTCAACAAGATGCCTTGGCTCTGATGAAATTGGAAGAAGATAAGGCATTTCTCGTGAAACAGAGGCAGAAGGGCCGCCCAGGTTCCATGGCTGGAGTGGATCTCAAGTTGTCTCGAGCTGAAGAAATCAAGGCGCAAAAGGAACTTGCAAAAATTAACCGACAAATCCAAGAAGAAACTTTTGATATTGGTGAGTTTATTTTATTATTATTATTATTCTAAAAAGTAGATAAACAAATAAGTAAATAGTTTCATTATAATTGAAAGAAAATTGTACATGAGAGCATCATTTGGCATCTTTATGATTGAGTTTATATTCTTAAAATAATACCTATTGATAATTAGAAGTAGGTAATTTAGTACCTATGTATTATTACTATTCTGCTAAAACGACAAGTTTTTATAGTCTTTTTTTCTCTTTCTTTTGTTGCTTCTTAGAGACGGATGATGAAGACAAGCTCGAAGAAGGAAAAGAAGAAGAAGATACTGAAGAGGACAGCATCTACCAGGGACTTGAGAGCTTGGAGGAAATGGACATCCCTGAAAAAGCTGCAGAAGATCCAGGACCATCTGAGAGCAAGAGGATGAAAGTTTCATTTGCAAGGGGCGTTAAAGAGATTTCAAACATGAAATTATCCATTGTGTTAGATCGATGTAAGGTATCCGACAGAAATGCCAAGAGAATTTTAATAGCTACTCTAGAAGCACTAAACCTTGACCCTCTTGAGTACAAAGTCTCGAAAACTTTATTACATTCTAGAAGGCAAATGTTCAGAGAACAATATACTAAAAATTTTTTAGATAAAGTAAACATTCCTGAAAAAGAGCCCGTGGTTGTCCATTGGGATGGTAAACTTTTACCGGGTGTTTTAAAACATGAGCAATGTGAGCGAATAGCTATTGCTATTTCATATGGCGAAAAGGAACAGCTGCTGGGAGTTCCTGTAACAGCAAGCAGCTCTGGAGAAGAGCAAGCCGTAGCCGTATATGAATGCCTACAGGAATGGGGTCTTCCCAACACCGTCAAGGCGATGTGCTTCGACACTGCAGCATCGAACACGGGAAGACTCAAAGGAGCATGCGTCCTATTGGAGCAAATGTTAGGAAGAGAATTGCTACACCTAGCTTGCCGTCACCATATCTTGGAAATTGTGTTAAGAGGCGTATTCGACACAAAAATGGGATCAACCACTGGACCTCATCGAGACATTTTCAAAAGATTCCTCACTGCGTGGTCCAAGATAGACAAAGGAAAATACGACACAGGTATCAGTGACAATCTAATACAAAAGCAGCTAACTCCAGAAGTAATTGCAAATGTTACTGCTGAATTCGAGACCAAATTAACTGAGAGCTACCCCAGAGATGACTACAAGGAACTGTTGCAGTTGGTTCTCGTATTTGTTGGATCACTAGACGGCAATGTAATGGGTTTTAGAACTCCAGGAGCCATTCATCACGCTAGGTGGATGGCAAAGGCTATTTACTGCTTAAAAATGTTCATTTTTCGTCGTCAATTTAAGTCTAAAGAAGAAGAAAGTTCTGCGCGTGCCATTTCTGTTTTCCTAGTTAAAATTTATTGTAAAGCTTGGTTCAATGCTCCAAAAGCTCATCTTGCGCCAAAGCAAGATTTAGGTATTTTGCATAGTCTGTTAGACTATAAAGAATGTGACAACGACATTGCAGAAATAGCCCTGACCAAATTTTCGACCCATTTGTGGTATTTGAATGCAGAGTTGGTGGGATTATCGTTTTTTGATCCCACCATTACAGACGATGAAAAGTTGTTAATGGCTAATAAATTGCTCAGTAGCACAGATGAACCATCAGAGCATGCTAGGGTTGTAAATCCAAAAGTTAGGAAAGAAAAATTAAAAGAGGTAGTTGATGGAGGATTGGTAAATTTACTTACCAAAGAAACATTTACATTCTTTGACCGATTTAATATAAAAACAGATTTCCTAAGACAAAATCCAAACACCTGGCCTCAAAATAATGACTTCCAAGAAGGATTGAAAATTGTCAAAACATTAAAAGTAGTTAATGATATGGCTGAGTGTGGTGTTAAATTAATAACCGACTTTAACGACCTTCTGACAAAAGATGAAGAACAAAAGCAATATGTCCTGCAAGTTGTAAGCAAATGCCGAACATTATATTCTGACGTTTCAAAAACTACTTTAACAAAAGCTCTAGAATAGATTAGATAACTATGTAAAATTATCAACTCATGTAGGTACTACGTCTGTATCTTTTCTGTGTCTGTTTTGTATGTATTATATACCTCATTTTTTTATTTTAAAATAAAAAATGTCATTAGACTTATCAGTATTACTTGTTTTTTTGTTATATTTCTACTTTAAACTCAAAAATATACCAAAAAAAACCAAAATTTATCTCTTAATAACAAAATATACGAAGTATGCTCCATTGCTCCTAGTGGTACCAGGTCACGTTCTTGGGGCTAAAAGCTGTTGTAACTCAGTTTGACTTAAAATAACAACAATTATGTATAAAATATAAATTTTGAAGAACAACATTAGCTTTCTTTTGAGATATTAAGCGTGTTTTTATTATTTACCGTTCTGGAGTTATGGCTCCATATGTCAGCTTTTTGGCCAAAAATTTGGATTTTTTTCAAACTTTGAGCGACGAGCGGCACGGGTTAACGTCGTTTGATCGAGCTCAAATTTTGGCTATCTCAATATCTGGAAAGGGGAATCGTTTTGTGGGGTCCAGACGGACAAAATTCCGACATCGATTTTTTTGTGGTCACCCTAGTGTGCACCCCTGGTTTAGAACTACATTCACAGTATTGGAGACTTCAGAGCTGAAATCTTCCAAATACTCATTGCTGACATTAATAATTTGCGATAAAGAGAAAGCAATTTTTTCAATTGACAATCCACAATTATATGACCTCGGGGAACTTACATACTTTTGTTTGCTGGAGAAATTGTGAGGGAATACATACAAAACAGGAATAGGAAATGGGCCTGGGACTTTGATATCAAGGGCATATTGCATTGTTGTATTTCATATGAAGAACAGCAAATAATGGGTAAGCGCTGATGACTTCGAGTGACACCTAATTTATAATGTGAAAAGAACTGTAGGATATAATAGGCTGACAGACATCATATTGTATACCCAGATGATGTGTCAACCTGAGAAAGCCAGTTACAAGCTCTGTAAAGTTATTTAATAATTATGGCGAGTTTTCACACCACTTGTACTGGAGAGGATAAATGGCGAGAACGGTGCCTAATTTTTTCAAAGGTCGCACTCCTTTGTCATAATTGGAAATGATTGATTGTCTTAATTTGTTTTCTATCACTGTGTGCAGCCCTTTATTTCTGCAATTAATTTTCATCTTTTATTGATAAATTGATGAAGCATGGTTTAAAGTACCTTTACATTTAGACCCTTCCCACTTTTTTTGCTTTTCTGGGGAAAGAGGAAATAAAGAATGCAAAATTCCTGTGCAAATTTATGTTAAATTAATACATGTAGCACATAGTATCCAGTCTGGGGCGCTATATAAGGCCACGTGTGCCGCATCAGGACCACATGGACGGCCGCTGGGACGAAGCACTACAGTAAGCGCTGTTCTCGGTGGCTGGTGCAGAACGAGGCTGTAATTCTTCTCTCCTGCTCTGCTGACAACAGTGAGCATGAGAGAAAGAATGGATGAAAACCCGACGTGAGGTCCCCCCTATTATTGACAACCAACCTGACTAAAGCTGACAGCTGAGGGCTGATATTCTCAGGCTGGTAAGGGGCCATTGATCTTGGCCCCCCAGAGCCTAAAAGTAGCAGCCCCCAGCTGTAAGTTTCATCTGGTTGTTTCACAAAATGAGGAGGACCCCACGTCAGTTTTCATTCATTCTTTCTCTCCTGCTCGCTGTTGTCAGCAGAGCAGGAGAGAAGAATTACAGCGGCGTTCAGCACCAGCCACCAGGGAACAGCAGCTTACAATATCGCTTTGTCTCGGCGACCGTCCGTGAGCACGGAGGACAGTGTGAACTGTACTCCGTGTGCAGCACGTGTAATGGGCCATGTGTCCATGTTAAAACGGACATGTCAGCGTATTTTGCACACGGACACACGGCCTGTGAAAACACGCTGACATCTGCATAGACCCATTCATTTGAATGGGTCTACGTGTGTCAGTGTCTCTGGTACGTGAGAAAACTGTCACTACACGTACGGAGCCACTGACGTGTGAAAGAGGCCTAAGCTAAATTTTACTAAATTTTAGACAATATAGACACTGCAATTTACAGCTGGTTTTTATTATACTTTGCACTTTTCTATATAACAATTGACAAACCAAGGGATCATATGTATGCGGAGCCTTAAGACTCATTCAAGTGACCTTAATTTTTGCGGCATGCAAAAATCGATCTGAATATCAGGATATCACCAGTGTGTTGGTTGACATTTTCATGTGATCAGTGTTTCAGATTTACCATCAGTGTTTCTTCAGTGATTTTCACTGTAACGCTTCTGTGCATTTCAATGTTATCCATGCATTGTCCATAATCTATGCGCCCCAGTAGACTTGTGTGGGTAATTTTGATCTCTGACTGCACAGAAAATGGACATACACGATATTTTTTGTTGGCACACAGTCCACATTAAAAAAAACATGTACATGTGAGTAGTTCCATTGATTGTTATGGCTACATGTTTTATCTGTGAAAAACACAGATCAAGCATACACTTGAAAAACAGAAGTCTGCATGGTGCCCTAAGGCTAGGTTCACATTGCGTTAGGGTATCCGTTTAACGGATCCATTAAACAGATGCACTAGCGCTAATGTCATTTTTGTTATCTTTAGCGCCATAGCGCTAACGCATGGTAGCGCTCCGGTACCTAGTGCTACCATGCGTTAGCCCATACATTCCTATGCACAGCGAACGAGTCCGTTCGCTGTGCGTTAATACCAATGCACCCAAAAACACTGCAAGCAGCGTTCGAGGGTGTGTCAGGAAATAACGCATACTTGCTAGCGCATGCCGATTTCGGCATGCGTTAGTATGCGTTATTAACATTGCGGTCAATAGGTGTGCTAACGGATCTGTTAGATAGCTTTAGCGCCGCTATCTAACGGATCCCGCTAGCGTTTTGACCCTAATGCAATGTGAACCCAGCCTAAGTCTCATTCAAATTACCTGGATTCATGTACAGTATGTGTTTTATCTGTGATTTTCATGGATAGTATACACTGATTGGTCTGCAAAACATCACAGTGACATGTGTATTTTTACTCTCAGACGAGATCAGTGAATAAATCCGAATTTTACAAAAATCTACATGTGTCAAAATGCAGATTTTTGTAATTCGCTCCGACGTGGATTCAGCAAGTTGGCAGCCACTTGCCAACATTTTTCTGAACCATTAAAGGCCATCAACAAAATAAAAAAAATCATATTCTCATGTTACGGCTCATCTCTCCGGCCTCTCCACTACCTACCACTACCCATTCGGTTCTCACCGCATCTTCTGTATCCCTCACTGCTCGCGCTGTAATTCCAATTCTTCGCTCACTTACTGAAGGTCACTGCGCACATCATGATGCCATGACCTTCCATGTGTTTGCGCAGAACTCTCTTACACTGAGCCAGTACTTCCATCTTTCATTATACCAGGAAATTCCTACAATCGGTGGGGGATGAAAAGATGCAGTGTGGACCCTGTCAGGTGGCGATGAGTTGCGGAGGGGCCAGAGGGATGAGCTGTAAGGTGAGTGTAAGATTTTTTCTTACTTATTATGTTTATTATGCTTTAGGGTCAGGAGAGACCCCAGAGCATAATATGGAACATAAAATTTGCAAAGAACTTCTCTAATCTAATCTAATTTCTCAGGAAAAAGCATGAGGACAGGCAAATTCAATTTTTTCCTGATCAGCTCAACTTAGCAGAGGAAAATAATGTACCATACCAGCTTGTGACCGCTGCTGTCAGTCACTGGCCACTGTGGTTACATACCGTACTGTTTTTTTTTTATAATGGAATTTGCACACAACTTTTTCACGCAGATTCTGCCATGGAAAATGCCTAAATTACAATACAATAAGTGACTACAGTCTTTGCAGCTGCTTCACTGTGATGAAGTCATAAGCACTAATGGATTTTGTAGCATATTATAATGTGACATTTAATAGCTTGCTGGTTCTTAAAGGGGTTATCCACCACTTGGATGACTCTCAACTACTGTATTTCTCCACATAAAATAATAACAACTAGTAGTCACCTTCGGTGCGGTTCCAGTGACTTTGGCGCAAGGTCTCCCGGGGCTCACAAGACATTATGTCATGTGAGCTCTGCAGCCAATTGGTGGCTGCTAATGGGCTAGTTCACTCAGTTTTTTCAGACATCTGGAAGAAGTGATAATTGCTGCTCTCTGGCTTTCTCCAGATGTCAGTTATGCCTGAAGGAAGTAAGAGTGAAGCAACCCATTAGCGATTGGTGATTACAGGGTTCATGGGACATAACAACATCACAGGACACACGGCGCCAACGTCGCTGGAACCATGCCAGGCTGTTGCCATTTTACGCAGTGGAATGTAGTAATTTTGAAAGAGTTGTCTGACAATCCCTTTAAAAGAAACCTGTCAGGTCTGATAATGCTACTATCCTTCAGATTATAGGCTTATTCTGCAGGTTAATGGCATTAGGAAGGTGTTCGACTGCAGTGCTGAAATTACAGCTAATTGACAGCAGTCTCTGCAATGATACACTGCAGTCCCAGATATCAATTAGTGTCAGGGAGTGAAGGTAGTTATTTACCTGCCTGACTAAAAGTCCATCAAAATTTTTATCCTCTTAATATATTGCAGCCATCATATTATATAGCACTGTGTACTTACAATTTCTCATTTTGCCTTTCTACCCAGCTAATTGTTCTCTTTTCTCTGCTCAATGCAGAAACGGGAAGTCTCATGTTCCTACATTTATCATTCCTCTCTTCAACTCCTGACCCAGCTGCTGCCTCCTCCCCCTGTCAGGGACTTTTGCAGTGACTCATGAGTCATTCAGGGAAAATTGACCTCCTGTTCTTACATAGAGCTTAGAAGGATTCAGCTAGTCAGTTTTTCGTTATGTGATATCATAGAACTAATGGAAGAAGTTGAGGATGTTAAATGCAGGGACAAGAGACTTCCCGTTTCTACTTAGATCAGAGAAAAGAGATTAATTAGCTGGGTAATAGGCAAAATGAGCAATTGTAAGTACACAGTTCTTTATAATATGATGGCTCTAATATATTAATAGGATAAAAAGTTTGATGGGAGTGCTTCTTTAAGTTTCATTTTTAAAAATGACGACTTGCTAGAGATGTGCACAATACTGAGAACAGTTTAGAATAGTACGAGTATATTAGACAAGCAGTTGACATAATTCTTTTAATTCTGTATGTAAATATTCATTTTAAATATTGTGAAAGCATCAAGGGACTAAACAGTACCCAAAGAGCAGCACTAGAAGCATGTTCTCATTAAGATGCTCATTAAACGAATATGAAACAAACTATTACTTTTTTTCTGTTGCTTCCCAGTTAAATGGGTAATTAGTTGTAAAAAACATGGATTTTTTAATCCACTCCAAAATTCTGCTGGGGTGTGTAAACTTTTAAGCACTACTGTGATTGGTGTTTGTCTTTTTGCATATGTCAGTCTTTTATATCAATGAAGTAAAGGTTATATTTTAATAGTATGCTTTAAAAGTACAAATTTGGTGGTGAATTGAGGTAAAAAGAAGGTAAATCCAGCACCCCAAAAAAAGGAGGAAAAAATGGAAAAACTTTTTTCCTCCCTTTGTTCTAAGAACAATAGCTTTTTTACTTTCCCATTGACATAGCATTATGAGGACTTGTTTTTTGGCTGGACGAATTGTGGTTTTGATTGATGCCATACATTTTACTATATAATGTAGTGGAAACAGGAAAAAAATTCCAAGTGGACTAAAATGGTAAAAAAAACATGTAATTCCTATAGAGTTTGTTTCTGACTTTAACCGTATTGATTATATTGCAAAAATATCCTGGAAACATGATTATGCAGGTCAGTATGATTACAGTGATACCAAGCTTACATGGAATTTTTTTTATTTAAGTTGTGAACAACTATTTAGAACTTCGTAAAAAAAATTGGTTTGTGTCAACATTTTCCAAGAAGCAGAGTTGGGTAAAGGCTTATTTCTTGTGTTCAGGGCCGACATCAGGGCATTACTATCCCTACTGGTGTATGGGGCCTGGTAAGCAGAAGCAAAGAGGGGGGCCCAGACTCAGTTCAGGCCCACCCCTGTTTTGCTTCTGCTCACTGGATCCAAGGCCATGATAATGTATTGTGCACATCTCGTCACAGGGAGCTTTCCTGGAGCTCCATAACCTTCAAAGGAGAATGGCAGCACAGCTCCAGGGAAGCTCCTCCACCTCTGTTGTGAGGTGCTCTCACAGTCGCTGGCATGTATGCGCGCTGGATTCCAGAAGTAGAGCTGCAGGGGATAGTATGAGAGGTAAGTGTGAAAAACAGCTCTCTAAGGGACCTAAATTCAAAAAACATACTAGAGAAAAAACAGCCTTATCATCAAGTCAGACCACCATGATAAAGGTGGGGGCAGCACAGGTGCAAAATACTGGTGGAAGCGCAGCTACTTACAAACCTACCAATTCATGGAGGGGGTGGTTGCTTAGTAAAAAATGAACACAAATAAGGCTTGAATAGGACGCCAGTCACACCAGTATGTGTGATGCACAGTATCTGGCTTACAGCCTATTATTGATGACCATACTATTAGATCAGGTGGGCTGTCCAGGACTATATGAGTACACCCCACATGGACAAGTCCTTTATAAAAGTTGTCTGCTGCATCTTGCTAGTGCATTTATGATCTGAATTGGTGTTGGTTAGGCTGTATGAAAACCGTTTTTCTTTTTAATAAAATTAATTAAATGGGTATGGGGGAGGAAATGATGAATTGAGGGTGGGGGACGGGGAACAGTAAATTATAATGTATTAACGTGGGGGAGCACAAATAATGATGAATTGGAGGTGAGGGAGAGAAAATTATGTATTGAAGGAAGGGGATGGGACAAATTAATTTTTGGTGGGGAACCGCAAATGATAAATTTAAGGTGATGGTGGGGAGAGCAAATGATGACGAATTAAGGGTGGGGGAGAATAAACGATGTATTGAAGATAGGGAGCGTAAATGATTATCAAATGAGACTGCGGGTAGGGAACAGCAAATGAGAATGACTTGAGGTTGGGTGGAGAGGGAGAACACATAATGAGGAGTTGAGAGTTGAGGACAGCAAATTACAAATTGAGGGCGGAGAGAACAATTGATGAATTGAGGGTGTGGGGAGTAAATGATGTTTTGAGGCTGGGCAATTGGGAACATTTATTGGGTGGGGAAAAGTGGCTAAATTTGGAATGAAGGGTTGCAAAATATCTAATTATATATTAATGGTGAGTGCATGTCTGTTTTCAGCTATGTAATGCAGAGAGATTTCTTATTCAGTAAACCTACAGTATGTGTACTGTACATATATGTGATATTTTTTATTTCAGGGATGTCGTAATTAGTGTAGCAAATTGCAATGACCCAGTCCCGGCGTAAGGACTAGAGTTGAGCGACTTTTGGTTTTTTAGGGTCGCGTTTCGTTTTGTGAAACCCGACTTTTCCAAAAGTCGGGTCGAGCAAGATCGTCCGATTATAGGGAAAAGTCGGGGTCGTCCCGAAACACGAAACCCAATGTAAGTCAATGGGGAATAAAAGTCGGCAGTGAGAGGAGGACAGGAAACACACCTACAGTGCCCATTTGAATGCCAAAAGCATCAATTCTTCTTACTTAGGCTTGTCAACCTTAATTAACTTCATAATACAAGTTACGCACTGAAAAATGGGGGTTATTTGGCTAAAGTTGTGGGGAGGGGGCTGGCTCCAGGTTTTCATGTGCCCTGGGCGAAAGAGCGCCCCTTTAACACATACCACAACTCATCATGCTCCGATACGGCAGAGAAATAGCGGTATAGTACAATGAAAAATACTTCACTTTTTACATCTCATGACAAGGCCCATCTATTTCTCCATACAGAATCATTGGTCCCATATAATGTTTGAAACAGTATATGATGAGCTCCACATAATGCTACAGTATATGTTGGTCCCCATGGATGAAGCTCCACTGTCTTATGGGCCCAAATAATGCTCCAAACATAATGGGCCCCATTTCTAATGCTCTAGTGTATAATGGGCCCTGTAAATGCTGCTCCAGTGTCTGATGTCCACCTTTGGAATGTTCCAGTGTATGGTGGGCCCCATCTATCATTCTCCACAGTATAGTGCTCCCCAAAAATTGCTGTCCCAACATTGAAAACAATCAAATAAGTCTCCTCGCTAGGGAATCCCTGTACTAGTCTGGACTCCTCGTCGTCCCCATCTTCCATCTCACTGCACAGTATTTCAACCTTGCAAGTGCTGTGATCCTGAGCAAGCAGGGGGGGCACACTTGTTGGCGACGGCACTGGCACAGGGCCTCTGATAGTACGGTGGTGTGTCTGATGGCGGGTGGGCCGAACCTGCACTTTCATCTGCAGCTTCCTCTTTGTCACCGTGTAAGATGGAACTGTATATGGGAAGGGTAACCTGAGTTTCATCAGGGTCAGATTCAGGCCGTGTAGCGTGCGAGGGGAATGTAGTGGTCTGGGTCAATGTACCAGCAGATTCATCGAGCAGTGGCTGGGCATCAGTGCACTTGTGTCGCCCCCAGGAGTACGGTCGCCACAGTGGCATTACCTTCTTCCTAGGGAGTGTGATGTCATGCTTGGGAGCAACGAACGATCTCTCTAGCAGGTTAACTGATTGGGCGGCGTTATTCCCACAAGTCATGACCCTCCAAACAGCGTTCATGAAGGCAAAGTGTTTGTTTTACGTGGGCAGTATGGTTGCAAAGCTGAACCTTAAAGGAATGTCCAGAAGGGCACCACCAGGAGTGGAGCCTACGGTTAAATTCGACTCCACCTGGGAAACCTCAACCATGCCAGCTACAGAACAGATGCACACATTGCAAGCTTAATTCCGTTAACGAACGAGACTCAGTCATGCCCCGCGGTCCGAGTCCGGCTTACTAGAGGGACACGTGAGGCTCTGGAACATGAGATTGGCCAATAACTGGTGTGTCATGCCCTTACATGTCCGTGGCTGCATGTGCGCTACACTGAAAAGGCCAGCGTTTGTCGCTTACAGGTGCAGATAACCCGCTGAACAACGTTAGTGATGGGGATCACTGATTACAATTATTACCCGCGAACAATGATTTCCCAGTAAGTGCAGGTCAACTGCAGTTCCGGAATTAGGCCTAACTGTCATTCCTGAAAAAATGAAAAACTTACGTGTGCAAACCACAGGTGCTGTAGCATGCTTAACAGCTCGCCAGCCGTTCTCACGCCCAGTATGGATTACACGTGATTGCACAAAGGTTAGAAAGGGTACCGTATCCCCAGATAACATGTATGGATAGCGTACACATTCAAAATATATGTCTCAGGAGGCAGGCTCAGACGGTGTTAGGCCCAGTATGGATTGCACGTGATTGCACAAAGGTTAGAAAGGGTACCGTTTCCCCGGATAACATGTATGGATAGCGTACACATTCAAAATATATGTCTCAGGAGGCAGGCTCAGATGGTGTTAGGCCCAGTATGGATTGCACGTGATTGCACAAAGGTTAGAAAGGGTACTGTATCCCCGGATAACATGTATGGATAGCGTACACATTCAAAATATATGTCTCAGGAGGCAGGCTCAGACGGTGTTAGGCCCAGTATGGATTGCACGTGATTGCACAAAGGTTAGAAAGGGTACCGTATCCCCGGATAACATGTATGGATAGCGTACACATTCAAAATATATGTCTCAGGAGGCAGGCTCAGACGGTGTCAGGCACAGTATGGATTTGACGGCCCAGATTACACAGCGGAGGAGCAGGGAGAGGTAAAGATTGCAAATGCTGGGGCCCTGCCCAAGCAAGGGGGGCCCACTCGTGGGCGTCGGTACTGGCACTGGGCCCCTCATAGTACAGCGGTGTGTCTGACGGCGGGTGTGCACCACCACCATCAGAGACACTTGATTGCACTATGAGGGACCCTGTGCCAGTGTTCGCGCCCAAGAGTCGGCCTACCCACCTGTCCAGGGCAACGGCACTCGCACGGTGTCGTGCGCTAGGTGGTGACCCCGGCCATGGGGGGGGAGGCAGCACAGTTAGGGAGTTTTAGAAAGTGGCATATGTTGATGTTGGACATTCAGCTGATGCAAAAGGCGAAATAGGTCAAGTCCCAGGAAGAGGTGGACCAAAGCAAGCCATTTTTCTGTCACCCTATGTGTCATCAGGGGAAGGTGGGACAAAATCCTTGGAAACCCATGCATGGTTCATTTTAATGAAGGTTAGATCATCCACATTTTTGGTTGACAGACGGGTCCTTTTTTCTGTCAGGATTGATCCAGCTGCACTGAAGACTCTTTCCGATAGCACACTTGCAGCTGGGCAAGTGAGCTCCTGTAAGGCATATTGGGCCAATTCAGGCCAGGTGTCCAGTTTAGCGGCCCAATAGTCAAAGGGGAATGACCTGTGTGGGAGAACATCGATATGGGAGGAAAAGTAGTTTGTAACCATAGTTGACAACTGCTGTCTCCTGTCACTTTCCATCGATGCAGTATTACCAGTTGTGTGAGCGGTATTTGAAAAATCAGTCCACAACATTGTCATGAAACCCCTGTCTCCAATGCCACTTCTGCTGTGTGCACCACGAACACCTCTGCCAAGCTGCCCCCGGCCCGTACGGCTCGTGTGAGAACCATCACCGCTGCTGTGTGCTGGGAATGCCTCAAGCAACAGATTTACCAGAGTTGCTTGTTTATTAGCCAATATTAGGTCAAGGTTCTCCTGTGGCATGATGTTTTGTAATTTGCCTTTATAGCGTGGATCCAGGATGCTGGCCAACCAGTAGTCGTCATCGTTCATCATTTTGGCAATGCGGGGGACCCTTTTTAGGATCCGCAAGGCATAATCTGACATGTGGGCCAATGTTCCCGGTGTCAATGATGCACTGCGAGTGCTGGTTGGAGGAGCACTTTCTGGCAAATCCACATCCCTCCAGTCACGCACAAACCCTGTACCAGACCTTGCCACGTCAACATTTTCACTTGCCCCACGAGATGCATCCTCCTCCCCTAAGTAATCATCCCCATCATCATCCTCCTCCTCCTTTTCTTCCTCCACCTCGTCCAGGAGAGGTCCCTGAGCAGACAATGGCTGAATGTCATCAAGGATTCCCTCCTCCTCTTCCTCCTCATCAACATTGGCTGCAGACGCCTGCTCCTTAAGGTGCGTCAAAGTTTGCATGAGCAGACGCATAAGTAGGATGCTCATGCTTAGGATGGCGTCGTCTGCGCTTACCAGCCGTGTGCATTCCTCAAAACACTGAAGGACTTTACAGAGGTCTTTCAGCTTCGACCACTGCACACCTGTCAACTCCATGTCTGCTCTCAAAGTGCCTGGCCGTGTATCCTCCCACAAATGCATTATGGCCTGCCTCTGCTCGCACAGCCGCTCCACCATGTGCAGGGTGGAGTTCCACCTTGTTGCAATGTCGATAATGAGGCGGTGGTTGGGAAGGTGGAGCAATCGCTGCAGCTTCTGCATACGAACGGAGTGTACAGGCGACCGGCGGATGTGCGCGCACAGTCTTCGCACCTTCTGGAGCAGGGCTGTTAACTCCGGATAATTTTTGAGGAAGCACTGCACCACCAGGTTCAAGGTGTGAGCCAAGCAAGGTATGTGGCTGAGTTTTGAAAGGGCTATGGCTGCCACAAAATTACGGCCGTTATCACTCAAGATGGCCTGCCTGCCTCAAGATGGCCTGCCTCAAGATGTACACTGCCCAGCCATGACTCAGTTTGTCGCTTCAAGTACTCGGCCAGCACCTCGGCTTTATGTCTGTCGCCCAAACACATCATCTGCAACACAGCCTGCTGACGCTTTCCACTAGCTGCTCGATAGGGGGACACATCATGTGCAACAGTGGCAGCTGCAGATGGAGTGCTCGTACGACTGCGCTCTGTGGACGAGCTTTCGCTTCTGGAGGAGGAGGAGGAGGAGGGTGGAACGCCTACAGCCAACTGTTTCCTACACCGTGGGCTAGGCAGCACTGTCCCACCACCGCTGTCCCCTGTGGACCCTGCATCCACCACATTAACCCAGTGCGCAGTGATGGACACGTAACGGCCCTGGCCATGCCGACTGGACCATGCATCAGTTGTGAGGTGCACCTTTCCGCTCACTGACTGCTTGAGTGCATGGACAATGCGGTCTTTCACATGATGGTGGAGGGCTGGGATGGCTTTGCGAGAGAAGAAGTGGCGACTGGGTAGGTCATAGCGTGGTACTGCATAGGCCATGAGTTCGTGGAAAGCTGTGCTTTCCACCAACCGAAAGGGCATCATCTCAAACGAGATTAGTTTGGCAATGTGGGCGTTCAAACCCAGTGTACGCGGATGAGAGACTGAGTACTTTCTTGACCTACTCATAGTGTCTGGGAGGGTGAGCTGGACTTGAGAGCTGCATATGGTGGAAGTAGCGGTGGACAGGGCGGACTGAGAGAGGGTTGATGATGGTGATGGAGTTGGTGTTCTTTCTGATGGCCTAGAATCAGTCTTTCGTTGATATAACAGTGGGATTCCCTGACTGCTGTGGCCTTGCAACGACACCTCAACATTTGCTGCTGTGCTAACCGGTGGGCTTACAGTGGGGGAAACAATGTAGAGTTGCTGACTACCTTCGTTGTGATCAGTTGCACATGTGGCACTTGAGGTTTGGTGTTGTGTCCACGCTTGCAAGTGCATGCTGGTTAAATGTCTAAGCATGCAACTGGTATTCAAATTTTTCAGATTTTTCCCTCGGCTAAAGGTCTTTGCGCACTTCTTACAGATAACCTTGGCCTGATCATGAGGATTTTGTTCAAAAATGTGCCACACTGCACTCTTCCTACTTTGGCAGACATTTTGCGGCCTAGCACGCTGTGATCTTTTGACCCTCTGGGCAAGCTGTCCAGCAACTCTTTTGATGTTTGGAACCTGTCTTTGGAGTGCTCCGGGCCTGCCAGATGACAGCTGTTGCGATGTCGATGTCTGCTGTGAATGCTCCTCATCTGAGCTATTGGAAGCAGCACCCTCTTCCCCCAATGGATGCCAATCTGGGTCAACAACTGGGTCATCCATCACCTCCTCTTCTATGTCATGTGCACCTTCCTCTGTGTCACCGTGTATGGTGGTATAGTGTGCGGGAAGGGGCACCTGAGTCTCTTCAGGGTCAGAATCTGGCTCTGTACACTGCGAGGACAATGTAGTGCTCTGAGTGAATGTACCAGCAGAATCATCCATCAGCGGCTGTGCATCAGTGCATGCCATGTCAGATTCATCTTGGCCTGGGTAATTCACCATTTCACTTGATAATCCAGGCATGGTAAGTGAAAACAGCTCCATGGAGTAATCAGTAGTATGGCCTGCGTCATCCTTCAATCTTGGTTGGGGTGAAGGACACAAGGAAAGGTGTGGTTCATGAACATGAGCCTCCAATGACGACTCAGTGCTTTTACTTTTTACAACTGAAGAAGAGGAGGCGATAGAGCTGGAGGCTGAGTCAGCAATGTAAGACAAAACTTTTTCCTGATGCTCTGGCTTTAAAAGCGGTTTGCCAACTCCTAGAAAACTAAGCGTTCGAGGCCTTATGTAGCCAGACGATGACGCAGGCTCAACACCTCCTGCATTCGGTCCTATTTTGCTCTTGCCACTACCATCAGATCCACCACCAACACCATCATTACCAGCTGCCAACCCCCGCCCAATTCCACGGCCTCTTCCACCAGCCTTCCTCATTTTTGGTAGAAATGTAGACAAAATCCAACAAACTATATAGTATGTAAAACAAGGTACAAGGTGTCTATAGGACAGGGGAGATTTTGAATTTCTGCACACACTTTTGGACACTGGACACTTTTGGATTGTGTGAGGCCCAATGAATATCTGAGCGCTATGTGACAGGCTCGATGGCACAGCTGTGACCTAAGTGACTAGAGGATAAGTGAGATTTTGAATCTCTGCACACACTTTTGGACACTGGACACTTTTGGATTGTGTGAGGCCCACTGATATCTGAGCGCTATGTGACAGGCTCGATGGCACAGCTGTGACCTAAGTGACTAGAGGATAAGTGAGATTTTGAATCTCTGCACACACTTTTGGACACTGGACACTTTTGGATTGTGTGAGGCCCACTGATATCTGAGCGCTATGTGACAGGCTTGATGGCACAGCTGTGACCTAAGTGACTAGAGGATAAGTGAGATTTTGAATCTCTGCACACACTTTTGGACACTGGACACTTTTGGATTGTGTGAGGCCCACTGATATCTGAGCGCTATGTGACAGGCTTGATGGCACAGCTGTGACATAAGTGACTAGAGGATAAGTGAGATTTTGAATCTCTGCACACACTTTTGGACACTGGACACTTTTGGATTGTGTGAGGCCCACTGATATCTGAACGCTATGTGACAGGCTCGATGGCACAGCTGTGACCTAAGTGACTAGAGGGTAAGTGAGATTTTGAATCTCTGCACACACTTTTGGACACTGGACACTTTTGGATTGTGTGAGGCCCACTGATATCTGAGCGCTATGTGACAGGCTTGATGGCACAGCTGTGACCTAAGTGACTAGAGGATAAGTGAGATTTTGAATCTCTGCACACACTTTTGGACACTGGACACTTTTGGATTGTGTGAGTCCCAATGAATATCTGAGCGCTATGTGACAGACTCGATGGCACAGCTGTGACCTAAGTGACTAGAGGATAAGTGAGATTTTGAATCTCTGCACACACTTTTGGACACTGGACACTTTTGGATTGTGTGAGGCCTACTGATATCTGAGCGCTATGTGACAGGCTTGATAGCACAGCTGTGACCTAAGTGACTAGAGGATAAATGAGATTTTGAATCTCTGCACACACTTTTGGACACTGGACACTTTTGGATTGTGTGAGGCCCACTGATATCTGAGCGCTATGTTACAGGCTTGATGGCACAGCTGTGACCTAAGTGACTAGAGGATAAGTGAGATTTTGAATCTCTGCACACACTTTTGGACACTGGACACTTTTGGATTGTGTGAGGCCCAATGAATATCTGAGTGCTATGTGACAGGCTCGATGGCACAGCTGTGACCTAAGTGACTAGAGGATAAGTGAGATTTTGAATCTCTGCACACACTTTTGGACACTGGACACTTTTGGATTGTGTGAGGCCCACTGATATCTGAGCGCTATGTGACAGGCTTGATGGCACAGCTGTGACCTAAGTGACTAGAGGATAAGTGAGATTTTGAATCTGTGCACACACTTTTGGACACTGGACACTTTTGGATTGTGTGAGGCCCACTGATATCTGAGCGCTATGTGACAGGCTCGATGGCACAGCTGTGACCTAAGTGACTAGAGGATAAGGGAGATTGGATTGCTTTTAAAAAAGCAGTTTGCGGAGCAGTGGGTAAACAGCAATGCCAGCCTGTCAGGAAGCCTTAAAAGGCAGCCCAACAACCAACACCACTGATACACCACAATATAGCCTCCCCTTGCACTGCACACACAGTGACTGGCGTGTTGTGCAGGCCAAATTGCTATCAGCAGCAGAAGCAGTTTTTTTTTCTTCTCAGCAGGACAAAAAAAAAAATTGGGATTGCTTATAAAAAAGCAGTTTGAGGCCCAATGAATATCTGAGCGCTATGTGACAGGCTCGATGGCACAGCTGTGACCAAAGTGACTAGAGGATAAGGGAGATTGGATTGCTTTTAAAAAAGCAGTTTGCGGAGCAGTGGGTAAACAGCAATGCCAGCCTGTCAGGAAGCCTTAGAAGGCAGCCCAACAACCAACACCACTGATACACCACTATATAGCCTCCCCTTGCACTGCACACACAGTGACTGGTGTGTTGTGCAGGCCAAATCGCTAGCAGCAGAAGCAGTTTTTTGGTCTTCTTCCCTGCCTAACGCTCTCCCTACAGAATCAGCAGCAACCTCTCCCTATACTGAGATCGGCAGAAGTAAGATGGCGGTCGGCATGCACGCCCTTTTATACCCCCTGTGACGCCCACCAAAGCAAGCCAATCACTTGCATGCCCTTCTGAAAGATGGTGGTGACCCGTGCCTATGTCATCACGTTGCCCACAGTGTCCGTGGATCCTGATTGGCTGAAAAAGAGCGCAAAACAAACTTTTGAAACGCGACTTTGGCGAGTAAGTCGCCGACCTCGTGGCCGACCTCATCCTAGGGTCGGGTTTCGTTTCATGAAACCCAACTTTGCCAAAAGTCGGCGACTTTTGAATTTTTTCGACCCGTTTCGCTCAACTCTAGTAAGGACATCTACATGAAGATTTGACAAGATGAAAAAGACAGTTGGTTGAAATAAGATGTCATCAGTAAGTTGCCGAGTGTAAATATTTATTCTGTATAGGGTTATGTTTATGCAGAGCGACCGGCGGTACTAAACAACCACCAATAGGTAAACCGTTATTGACCGGCAGTCATTTACTGTGGTCTGTCTGTTAAAGGGGTGGTCCAAAACTAAATTTTATTTAACATCACAATCTAATCTTTTGTTTTAATACACTTTAATTAAAAAGTCCCTATCTTTCACTCACTACAATTTAGGATGACAATATAATTTAGTTTCGAACCACCCCTTTACATGATGCACACTGAGTGATCTGTCCCATATTATATAACATTCCCTGTTATATATAGCCTTGCTTTTTGTTATAGTGCTATCCTGTTCTACAGTATATAGCTTTTTGTCATATATAGCGCTGGAGTGCCCGCCAGGGCCGTGGGGTACTCAGTGCCGGGCCGCTTCTTAACGGGGCAGTGTCATAGCGCCGGTGACCCGGTCCGTGGTCCTAGGCATCCAATAAAAGGGGATATTTACAGGGGAGAAATAAAGAGTTTGTAAATTGTTTGTGACGCCACCTGTGGTTTCTGGTCAGAGATTACCCTATTCTTTACACTTTTACATTTACCTATGCAATATTAACACTTTATTATTTTCCCTAAACTTTTTGGGTAGCAACCGTTGCTAAGTATGAGGTTCGCCACCTTATCTGGACACCCTGTCCCTTCAACAACGCTTTTCCTGTTCATTATCAATACTTCTTATTAAGCATTGATACTTCACAATTTTTCTTCAAAAGGTGCTTCAGAACCCTACATAACATTATCAATATCACATATTAAGTCTTACCTGCTACTATAACATACAATATCCTATACTTACAATGCTATACAATAGTGCATCTATTAAAAAACTATTTTCTTTACTTCCACAATAAGTCCCTATAAAACAACCTTATCTTACAATACTGTACAATATTAATATACACTTTACATTACACAAATATAATAACACTTTTATTAAATACAATCAAAGCAGTTATCAAATGAGGTAATTGGTAGATATTATGCCAGCCAGGGTATCTTCTAGTGTCCTAAGTGCAATATGGAGGACCCGCTCAAAACCTCCAACTTTGGTCTTGGGTGAGCTGCAAGACATAGCTGGTCTCCCCCTTGGACCACCTATTCGGCCACACCTAATGGGTTTTCGTTCTGTGGTCATTATTTTCAAAGTTTAAAGGTTTCTTGTAAAACCAAGAAGAAGCACCTGAAGAGATGCTAAACTATTTACAAGACAGTGCGTGGATCATTCATTGTCCATGATCTTAGTCCTTTTCTTATTCCTATGAAAACAAAGAAGAAACTTGCAGAAACCTTCCTGGGGTTAACTGCAGACTTGCTGGAGTCAGTTACTATGCACTTTACTGGGGCTGGGTAGTACAGCCTCCTGGGGTGGTGAAAGCACTGGGCTTCTTTTGTTTCCAAGGTAAATCTTGTGGTTTGCTGCTTCCTTCAGCTATGGTACTTGTTGTGGTCACAACTGGTGACAATGTGGGTGTGACGGGCAGCCTGGGTGGATGCTGCCTGTGAAACCTCTGTTGATGCTGCATCCTGTAGAGCTACTGTGATTACTGCAGCCTGGGGAACTTCCAAAGGATATGCAGCCTGAGAACCTGCTGCTAACGGGATGATTGCAGCCTGGATTGCTGCTGGCATGACTGCAGCCGCTGTTGCTGCTCCTGAGGGAACTGCTGGTGTTAACGCTGCTGCCATGTTAGATGGCAGGACTATGGCTACTGCTGCCCCCTGGTTCTCTTTTGGGGCAATCAGCATACGTGTAAGGCGTACCAGCCTCTCTCACTGCAGTGGCGAGTATACGAGATGTGTTCACCGGGTAACAGGTCACGCTCCAGATGTCCCCAGATAAGGTGGGCTTCCACATCCCGCCTGTTCACAAACAAGTCAGGTGCGTTCTGTGAATCTCGGATGAAGCCCCATCCCCTGACCAGGTCGAAGATGAGGACAGTGCCCCATCCCATTGGGTTCCAGCTTTCCATTCTCTCCCCGTGGGCCTGGGTTTTAGTGCACAGGTCACGCGCCACCAGGGCCATCCGCTGGGCCTGTCGCTCCCTCTCCTACTGCTCCAGCTTCAGGACCTGCCGGCACCAAAACTCCCTTGTTATGGGGAATCCCATTAGATCAATCCCTGTTTCCTCCAAGATATTAGGACCTCTGACCTGCGGGAAGCGGCTGCTCTACTGTGACGGGTTCTAGTATCCCTCCACTGGGCTCCATTTTCCGGTCCCAGGCCACATCCATTACAACCTGGCCAGATTTAGGAGTTGGTGGCAATCCAATGGGGCCTAGCAGGGCATCCCATGTCCCAGGGGTGGCACCCATACCTGCTTCTCCAGTGCTGCTGTTATCTGCCGCAGGCTCCGGTTTGGTAGGTACCGCTGGTGGGGATCCTGCTACAGTGGGTACCAGTACCACTCTCCATGATGGCCTCCTGCCTTCTCTTCTGCTCTGCTTCCCGCCACGGGGCCTTTCTCCACCCTTCGGGGTGGTGCCTCTTTCCTTTGCCTCCATACCAGGCTAGGATGCGGACCCCTTGGGCTGTCAGCCATGATGCTGTAGCGTAGAAATACAGGCAGGGGAGGTTCATGTTGTTTCGCGCTCTTTCTTGGGTACCACCCACGATGGCAGCCCTCACTACACACCTCGTGGAACCGCCATGGCAGCCATTTTTACAGTCCAAATCACAGACCAATAAGTTTACTCCTTTGCACATTCTGTTAAGCAATCTCTCAGTTCAATAAAGTCTCTAGCACACAGGACCCAGGGATACCGGGCTTTGACATCCTGTTTGTGACGCCAAGTTGGAGTGCCCGCCAGGGCTGTGGAGTACTCGGTACCGGGCCACTTTATAAAGTGGCAGTGTCACAGCAACCGTGACCCCTTCCGTGGCCATGGGCGTCCAATAAAAGGGATATTTACAGGGGAGAAATAAAGAGTTTGTAAAGTGCTCGTGACGCCACCTGTGGTTTCTGGTCAGAGATGACCAGTGCTGCAGTGCAGATCCTCTGGGACTGATGGTGTGATGCAATAGAGTTGGAATAGCTCTCCACAGGTAGAGCTGTTGTCCCAGGGCAGGGGTCATGATGCAAACGATGTTGTACTTGCTGGTGAATGATCAAGATAGATGTAGCAGTGCTGAGTAAGTGTTGAGGAAAGAATTCAGAGGACACAGTTGGGTGCAGTTACAAAGCTTTACTCACAGTTCTGTCTGCAGTACAGGTGCCCACTTGGTACTGTGTCCTTCAGGTGAGGGGTCCAGTCAACTCCCAGGCAGATGGAGCACACCTTTCCAGCACTCCCTTCAGTATTTGCCTTTCCTGGCCATCTCCCTGTGTTGCCTTCTCGCTTCTTCCTATGCAACACCTCACAGTCGGTGTCCCAGGCCAGCAGCCGCGGACCTTATCGGATAATGTGCCTACTGCATTTCCTTGCTCCCTTTTGGCTGCCTTTCCAGTGAAGATATCTGTGGTTAGTGGCTGTGGCTCCTAAAGTTGCCACAGCTCTCGTCTTTCTAGCTGAGTCCTGTTGTCCACTCTACTAGGCTAGGGGCCGAGTCCCTCCTGCGACCTCATCCCTCCACCTGATGGCTAGCAGCGTGGAATGAGCCCCATGGGTGGCTCTTGCTTATTCCGTGCCTCTGGAATCTCTTCCCTCTCACAGGGCGCTTCCTTCAGTCTCAACTCCTTCCCACAGCTTCTCCTGACCGGGAGCTGCTCTATTCAAGTCCTTCCACCTCTTCCGTTACAGGAAGACTCACTAAACCTCCCTCCTTTCTATTTTCCTGCTCTCCACATACCAGCTCCACCCACCTCCCAACACCCTTTCCTAGCCAGCAGGGATATAGGAGCACCTACTGCTATGGTGTGTAGTGGGTGCAGGTTCTAGAACATGATCAGGTGCCTCCACCATACATGGGTATTGGGATAGCACACCTCTGGATGAGTTGCAGTATACCTTTGTGGTGACTGAACCCTCAGGGGCACCACAGCACCATTTCTTATTACATAGTATCTTATTACATAGTACCCTCTATTATGTATAGTGCTCTGCTATGGTCGGGGAAATTATTACTGTAGGGGCTCATTAAGATATATTATTACTGCTGTGATGTATTTTATTTTTGAAGATACTGTTTTCAACGGGGGGGTCGTGTTGCTGTGCAGGGAGTCGTTATGATGCTTTTTTCTTCATTTGATATAGTGTAGAAGTTGGGGAAAAAGTGGGGAATGTGCTCTGAAAGTGGAAGGTGCTCTAGATAACTATGTTATTTTCTGCAGAGACAAGTCCTGCACCGGACAAAGAAGAAAAGCGAAGATGAAGAACTTCAGCTAGAGATGGCACTGGTGAGTCAGTGTATAATCTGTACACTTACACTATGCTCTGTATACCATGTACAGAGATCCTGTGTATAATATCATAATTGATCACTGAATTACCTGTGCACTATTCACTAAATACAGAGGTCCTGTGTATAATGACAATGGTGACCACTGTGTTACCTGTATGCTGGCACTGTATACAGGGATCCTGTGTATAATGTCATTGGTGATCACTGTATTACCTTTACACTTACACTCTATACACAGCTGTTGTGTATAATGTCACTGGTGATCATTGTATTACCTGTACACTATACACAGAGCTCCTGTGCATAATGTGACCAATGATCACTGTATCACCTGTACATTATTCACTATATACTGAGCTCCTTTGTATAATGTCACTGGTGATCACTATATTGCCTTCACTGACACTATACACTGTATACTATGTACAGAGCTCCTGTGTATAATGGCACATGGTAATATTAGCATTGTGGTTTTTTTTATCAATGATCAATATTGTAGTATTCAGTCACTATGTGGTGGTAATATGTGATCTGGTCATGGTGTGGCAGTATTTGTTCCTTGTATGTGGTATTATTCGGTCATTATGTAGTGGTTTGTTCATGGTGTTGTGAGGTCACAGGGAATGTGCTGCTGATCATCACCTACCATTACCTGTTTGCATGTAATTTAGAGCTGCTGTTCTATTTTATTAATAATGTACAATTCACATTATTGTTGACTGTCGTATTAGTCACCGGCTACTGATCTCCTGTAACTGCTCGATAACTCTGGTTTAAACTGGTTTATGCAGGATTTTTATTTAGAGACAGTTACCCAGTTCTGTGAGGAGAAATAGAAACAGCAATTCTGTTAACTGAGACTTTTGTTATAATAAATGAACTCTGTTCTGCTGCTGTGAACTACAATTTGAGCAGAACCAGATTGTGCACAAGGCAAAGGGGCAGTGCCAACGATTGGGAGGAAGTGCCTGACAGGAAGGGGTTGGTTTGGTGACCATCTTAGGAGAGTGAGGCGAGAGCTGGAAGAAGGACGTGTGACTTCTCTGTCAAGTGCCATCCGCAGAGCCGAAATCCCCAGGATCTGACATCTGTGACGCACCAAGAGGGCCCTTCAGAAACTCAGCTGTGGTAGCACGCACAGGATAGAAACTTATAATCCCTTGGTCAAACAGCCGTCATCTAGGTGGGATCATCTCTGCAACAACATAGCAACTAGACACAGGTTAGTAAGTCCTGAGCTCAGGCCCACCGTGAGGATTGCAGTGGGAGAATGCACGCACACATAGTTTTGCGCCAAAGTCAGGCAGATACAGACACTTGAAAGCATCAGTGCTTATCAGACTCAGCTTGCTGGACCAGTAGTGGCTTACAAAGAGACTACAGCATTAAAGGGGATCTACCAAAGTACCCAAGTTTACAGTGGTATTCCGAGGAGTTGCCCATTGCACTCACATGGTCCTTAAAGGGAACCTATCATCCCGCCAGGGAGTTTTAAGTAAAAGAGCCACCTTCAGCAACACTAAGGCTGCACTCTATGAAGGTGGCTCTTCTGTGTCTGATCCCTAGTGTCACAATCAGGGGTGTGACCTTTGGCCACACACGGCTATCACATGTGCAGGGGGCTTATCTTAGTTATCCCACCGCTGCCAACAATGTGATGAAAACAGCAAGCTAGTCTTGCCCTAGCAATTTACTGCAGGGGTTTATTGTAGATATCCCACTGCTGCCACAATATGTCACGAACTGCCGGGATTTATGTATATCCCACTTTTCAGTTCCACTTTGGAACTCGCAGCTCGCCAGCACCCCCTTACCCTCAGGTCAGTCAGAGAACTGCACCTAGGATAATTAGTCGCCGGACGGGCTACTTGTGCAATGGCTATTAGGCCCGCGTGCAGTGAGGGAGTTATAAATGCTTTGGCCGCAGCCACACAGTCAACTTCTAAAACCCGCTCAGTCACTGCCAGCTCTACTCACCTAGCCAAAACAAACTTCGCTGCCACCGTTCTCCATATTAATATTTAAAATTAATAAAGGGGTTCGAAGCTAACCCAAATTTGTTGCGTAATTATCTTCAGGCACGTATGAATTCATCACAGAGCAAGGAGACGGAACTAATAATTTTATAGTTTATTCCCAAAAGATGGGCAGTGTTTACAGAAGATAAAAAGGTTTAACAATATGAGACAATATCAGTATGTACAATGCAAATACAAATAAAAGGGATTTAAAAATCAGAAATAAACTTATATATTACTTAGATCATTTCAGGCAGAACCAGGCTGGGGGGAGAAGCAAGACATCACCATGCATTTGAGATCCTATTGCCATGGCTGTTATGAATGAGTCACCGTAGGAGGCAAAAACAGAAATACTAGCCGAGTCCAGAAAACCAGAGAAGTTGGCAGCTATCGGATTGCAGACCCCTGAACCTGACAGCAACAACTAGCAGTAGCCGTGGGGGGTTCCTACGGTGCCCTAGACCCCTCGATCACAGCCGGAGAACTACATAGCCTAAAGACAGAAAGGGAAATCTAAACTGCCCCAGAGACAGACCCCAAAGCAATAGGCAGCCCCCAACATATAATGACGGTGAAGCAAGATGAAAAAACACTCACACAGATAGAAAGATAGGCTGAGCAAATGATGGGGCCCAAGCTAACTAAATAGGACATAATAGAAAAGCTGCTGTCTGCAATCCGCCAAAACCCTCTCAAAAACAAGAGCCAACAGACTGATAGGGAAAAAAGCCCTGAAGACGCTAGGCTTCAAAAAGACTATATCAGTACTCAGGTATTTTCTGAAGACAGAGCAAAAAGGAATTCAGCTCACCCAGAAGGGAAAGGCAGAAATCCAGAAAAACAAGGCAAAACAAAACCAAAACACAAATGCAAAAAGTAGAGCAGACAACTTAGCTTTTGAGGAGCAGGAATCAGACTGGTCTCCAAGAATCCCTCAGAGTAATCACCCGCAAGGCAGAAGGGCGTCGGCTGCCTTATATTCAGTCAGCAATTCTAGTCACCCAGTCGTCATCATTCTGCTCAGGTGCTTTGTAATCAGCCTCACTACCTTCCTTCACCAGAAGAGGGAGTTCATCAGACCTCAATGGTGAAGGGGAAAATGAACTCACAACAGTACCTCCCCCTTGAGGAGGGGTTACCGAACCCTCATCCACGCCACCAGGGCGATCAGGGTGAGCCCGATGAAAGGCACGCACCAATCTTTTGGCATGAATATCAGAGGCAGAGACCCAGGAATTATCCTCCTGACCATAACCCTTCCACTTAACCAAATACTGGAGTCTCCGTCTAGCCAGACGGGAATCCAGTATCTTCTCTACCTCATATTCCATGTTACCTTCAACTAATACAGGATCCGGAGGTGCCACCCCAGGAACAACTGGTTCAACAAACTTCTTCAACAAGGACTTATGAAACACATTATGAATTTTAAATGTGACAGGAAGAGCCAAACGAAGAGACTGGATTAATAATCTCCAAAATCTTGTTAGGTCCAATAAATCTAGACTTAAACTTAGGAGAAGGCACCTTCATAGCGATATTTTTGGATGATAACCAAACCATATCACCAACCTTAAACTGGGGACCAATGGTCCTATGTCGGTTGGAAAACCGCTGGGCCTTTTCCTGGGAGAGAGAGAACTTATCCAACACTTGGTCCCAGATCTGGTGCATTCTCTCCACCACAGTGTCAACACCTGGGCAGGCAGAAGGCTCCACCTGCCCTGAAGAAAATCGAGGATGAAACCCAAAGTTACAAAAAAAAGGTGACATCAAAGTGGCAGAACTAGCTCTATTATTTAAAGCAAATTCGGCCAAGGGCAAAAATGAAACCCAATCATCCTGATCAGCGGAAATAAAAATCTCAAATACGACTCCAAGGTCTGGTTTGTTCTCTCCGTCTGCCCATTGGTCTGAGGGTGAAAAGCAGAGGAGAAGGACAACTGAATTCCCAGCTTGGAACAGAAAGTCCTCCAAAATCTAGACACAAACTGAACTCCTCTGTCAGATACAATGTTCTCAGGAATCCCATGCAAGCGAACCACCTGTTGCAAAAATAGGGGCACCAACTCAGAGGAAGATGGCAACTTAGTGAGTGGTACAAGATGAACCATCTTAGAGAACCTATCACAAATCACCCAAATAACAGTCATTCTCTGAGAGACAGGCATATCAGAGATGAAATCCATTCAAATATGGGTCCATGGCCTCCTGGGGACCGGCAAAGGCATCAACAACCCACTAGAGCGAGAACAAGGTTTAGACCGGGAGCAAGTCCCACAGGACTGCACAAAATTCCTGACATCACGAGACAAGGCGGCCCACCAAAAAGACCGACTCACCAGATCTCTAGTACCAAAAATACCTGGATGACCAGCCAATGCAGAGCAATGAACTTCAGACATCACTCTTTTCTTCCACTGGTCAGGAACATACAACTTTCCACTGGGACAACGCTCAGGTTTGTCCTCCTGGAACTCTTCCAGAGCACGTCTCAAATCGGGCGAGATGGCAGAAAGAACTACCCCTTCGCCTAAGATGGTAGCAGGCTTGGTCACCACAGGAGAATCAGCAAAGAAGCTCCTAGAGAGGGCGTCTGCCTTGACATTCTTAGTGCCAGGAAGAAAAGAGACCACAAAATCAAAACGTGTAAAAAACAAGGCCCACCTAGCCTGTCTAGGGTTCAAGCATTTGACCGACTCCAGGTAAATCAAATTATTGTGGTCAGTGAGGACCACGACTTGGTGTTTAGCTCCCTCCAACCAATGTCTCCACTCCTCAAATGCCCATTTCATGGCTAACAGTTCCCGATTCCCCACATCATAGTTACGTTCAGATGGAGAGAACTTTCGGGAAAAGAAAGCACAGGGATTCATTTTAGATGTTACAGGATCCTTTTGGGACAAAACAGCTCCTGCACGAATCTCAGAAGCGTCCACCTCTACCTGGAACGGGAGTGAGACATCAGGTTGCCGCAAAACCGGGGCAGAAGTGAATCTTCGCTTCAGCTCCTGAAAGGAAGAAACAGCCTCCGGAGACCAATTCAACACATCAGCACCCTTCTTAGTCAGATCAGTCAATGGCTTGGAAATACTAGAAAATTTTGCTATAAATTTCCGATAAAAATTAGCAAAACCCAAAAACTTCTGGAGGGCCTTCAAAGAAGTGGGCTGAACCCAATCATAAATGGCTTGTACCTTGGCCGGGTCAAATTCAATAGTTTACACAGACAAAATAAATCCCAAAAACGAAATCCTCTGTACCCCAAAAAGGCATTTCGATCCTTTGACATACAGGGAATTCTCCCTCAAGATCCGGAACACAGTCCGAACATGTTCCACATGAGAATCCCAATCCTTGGAGAAGATCAAAATATCATCCAGATAGATAATCAAAAATGTATCCACAAAGTCTCGGAAAATGTCGTTCATGAAGCACTGGAAGACAGAAGGGGCATTAGTGAGCCCAAAAGGCATCACCAAGTACTCAAAATGTCCCTCCGGAGTATTAAAAGCCATCTTCCATTCATCCCCATGCTTAATGTGGATAAGATTATACGCCCCCCAGAGGTCAAGCTTGGTAAACCAGCAAGCACCTTTAACTCTGGAGAATAGATCCGAAATCTGGGGTAACGGATACTGATATTTAATAGTAATTTTGTTGAGGGCATGATAATCAATAAAAGGCCTTAGTGAACCATCCTTTTTGGCCACGAAAAAAAATCGGCACCTAAGGGTGAAGAGGATGGTCTAATATGACCCTTCTCCAACGCCTCCTTAATATAGGATCGCATAGCCTCGTGCTCGGGTACAGATAAATTGAAGAGCCGACCCTTAGGAAATTTACACCCCGAGCTCAGTTCAATTGCACAGTCATAACTCCTATGAGGAGGCAAAGACGCAGACTCATTCTCACTAAATACATCATAAAAGTCCGCCAAATAGTCAAGAACATCATGCGACTGAGTAGAGGTGGAAAAAACCGGAGCCTCACTAAGGGCACACCAACAACCCCAACTCACCACAGACACAGATTTCCAATCCAAAACTGGATTATGAATTTGCAACCAGGGAAACCCCAGAACAATGGTATCATGCAAATTATGCAACACCAAAAATCTGCAATTTTCTTGATGGTCTGGGGCGACCCGCATTACCACCTGGGTACAAAATTGAGGTTTATTTTTCGCCAAAGGAGTAGCATCAATCCCCCTCAAAGGGATAGGCGTCCGCAGAGGTGTCATCGGAAATCCACAACGTTTAGCAAAATCCAAGTCCATTAGGTTCAGGGCTTCTCCCGAATCCACAAAAGCCTTGGCGGAAAATGTGGACAGGGAGCAGATCAGAGTAATTGCCAGAAGAAACTTAGGTTGAACACCACCCACAGAAAACGTGTGTGCAAAACGTTTCTCTCGTTTAGGACAGACAGAAATAACATGCGAGGCATCTCCACAAAAAAAACACAGCTTATTACGCCTTCTGAACTCCTGACGTTGCTCCCTGGACAGAACTCTATCACATTGCATAGGTTCAGACACTTGTTCAACAGGTGGCAACACCTCTCGTGCAGTCCTGCGTTCACGTAAACGCCGATCAACCTGAAGGGCTAATGACATAGAACCGTCAAGACCAGAGGGGACAAGAAATCCCACCATAGTATCTTTTACGGCTTCTGACAAACCCTTCCGAAAGAGAGCTGCCAAGGCATTATCATTCCAGGTAGTAAGGACCGCCCACTTTTGGAATTTTTGACAGTACAATTCTGCAGAATCTCGACCCTGGCTCAATGCCAACAGGGTCTTTTCAGCCTGATCAATAGCATTAGGTTCGTCATACACCAACCCCAAGGCTTGAAAAAAATGCGTTCACATTAGTCAGAATAGGATCATCTGGTTTCAAAGAAAACGCCCAATCCTGGGGATTGCCACGCAGCAAAGAGATGACAATTTTAACCTGCTGCGCGGAGCTCCCTGATGAGTTAGGCTTCAAGACAAAAAATAATTTACAATTATTTTTGAAATTCAAAAATTTAGACCGATCCCCAAAAAACACATCAGGAGTGGGGATCTTTGGTTCAGCAGCATGTGAATGAGCAAGGTAGGCGGAAATTCCCCGCACTTCCGCAGTGAGCTGCTCCACACGATCAGACATTTGCTTTATCTCCATTGAGAGAAAAAAATTCCCCCTACGGCCTCAGAGATATAGAGGAAAAAATATACACATTTTTTTTTATTCAATTCTTTCCTGCTATTGAGTACCCTAGGATCTGCGTTATGGCGCGTGATTCTGTTATGAATGAGTCACCGTAGGAGGCAAAAACAGAAATACTAGCTGAGTCCAGAAAACCAGAGAAGTCGGCAGCTATCGGATTGCAGACCCCTGAACCTAACAACAACATCTAGCAGTAGCCGTGGGGGGTTCCTACAGTGCCCTAGACCCCTCGATCACAGCCGGAAAACTACACAGCCTAAAGACAGAAAGGGAAATCTAAACTGCCCCAGAGCAGACCCCAAAGCAGTAGGCAGCCCCCAACATATAATGACGGTGAAGCAAGATGAAAAAACACTCACACAGATAGAAAGATAGGCTGAGCAAATGATGGGGCCCAAGCTAACTAAATAGGACAGAATAGAAAAGCTGCTGTCTGCAATCCGCCAAAACCCTCTCAAAAACAAGAGCCAACAGACTGATAGGGAAAAAAGCCCTGAAGACGCTAGGCTTCAAAAAGACTATATCAGTACTCAGGTATTTTCTGAAGACAGAGCAAAAAGGAATTCAGCTCACCCAGAAGGGAAAGGCAGAAATCCAGAAAAACAAGGCAAAACAAAACCAAAACACAAATGCAAAAAGCAGAGCAGAAAACTTAGCTTTTGAGGAGCAGGAATCAGACTGGTCTCCAAGAATCCCTCAGAGTAATCACCCGCAATTCAGAAGGGCGTCGGCTGCCTTATATCCAGTCAGCAATTCTAGTCACCCAGTCATCATCATTCTGCTCAGGTGCTTTGTAATCAGCCTCACTACCTTCCTTCACCAGAAGAGGGAGTTCATCAGACCTCAATGGTGAAGGGGAAAATGAACTCACAACATATGGCATCCTAAGCTAGAATGAAGGCAGTACTTAGCTGCATTGCCTTATACCTCTGGGCTTGTGACATCACTAAAGGGACTGAGCTAAGGCTGCCCTCCCCTTGCTTTCAGAGGGACAATCTGGCTAAAAAACTTATAATAATCATAACTTGGCTTGAGAACCTAGCAGAATAATGGCAAACACATCACCCAGCTTATCTTGAAATCAGGTTTCTGCTGACACCAAACACTGGCTGTCTGTTCCCCTCGGTTCAGGAGAAATCAATTTCTCTGGTTCTGTTAGCACTGGAACTGGTAAAAACATGGATTATGAAGTTTAGTCGACGCACGTCCCAAATATGTGGTTTTTATCTCTCTATCACAACCTCATTCTGTTTTATGACCAAATGATTAGATTCTCATTATTGTCTATGGGAAGTAGAGCACATGTGAAGACAAATAAGCCCTCCTGCTGCGAGGCGGGAATTCAGTCACTGTTATTCCAGGTTACGCTGATTGTGTGTGTGAGATGAGGGGGAGGAACAAGGGGGGTGAGTGGCTGTAGTCTCATGTTAAAGTGAGTGAGCAGAAACTTGCAGCTGCTGGCAGGCTAAGGAAAGGAAGGAGGGGGTCAAACATTCACCACTGACAGCAGAGTTCAGTATGTGAATAGAAGATTCTGCAATGTAATAATCAGGGGAATCTTACGTCATATTTTATATTATCATTACACCTAGTAACGCCAAAATATTGACTTTTATAAATTGCTCCCTATACCTGTATTGAGTCCCATAGGTATGGTGTGTTCCCCTGTATCAGCCGCCTCCCAGCCATCCATCATCCCCTGTTGCGTCTGTGTTGCTGTTACATGCCAGTGCCTGCGCTGTGCCAACAGTTCTCGGTCATGCGCACTGCACACTGCCTGGGAACTGACATCAGGCTATCGCACCTGCGTGTTGCGGAGGCCCCAGATCCCGCCCCGCAGTGTGTTAAAAAGTAATACAAATGTGGTATCACTGTAATTGTATTGACCCAAGGAATATAGCTGCCTTATCATTTTTACCACATGTGGAACAGCATAAAAAAAACAATTCCTGAATTGTCAGTTTTTATATATCGTGCCTCCCAAATATCGGAATAGAAAGTGATCAAAAATTGTCATGTTGCCAAAAATGGTATCCATAAAAATGTAAACTCGGCCTGCAAAAAACAAACCCATACATGACTTTGTCAGCCTTAATATTGAAGAATTTAAGCTCTCAAAATATGGCGATGCAAAAACTTGTTTTTGCAAAAAAAAAAAAAAAACATCATATAGTGTGTGTGTGTTAGGCATCAGGATTCTTCTGCTGTGCAGTATGGATCACAGGCCTTTTCTACCTCTGCTGTCCCCCATTTAGGCCCAGCCTGGGATTGTTGCTTAGCACAGACTTCGCTCCCAGCGTTTTGCACTGCTTCATAATGTCCATGCGGTTACTGCTGGTTCTCCAGCTAAGTCTATGGTAACCAGTGGTACACAGAGGCAGCCCTACCCTCTGGAGCCTAAGTCCAGAAATCATCTTACTGAGCATGTCCATGATGTGGTGCCTTCTCACTGGTGCTCAGACGCTGACTGCTCTGGTGATGTGGCAGCTCCGGATTGAGTGTTTGGGGTGGAGCCTAGCCCATAAAAGGCTTCCAGCGCTGCACGCGATCTTGCTAGTGTCATTTGTGATTGTGTGTGTGTATACGCTACCACTATTTGCATGTGTGTGTGCCGCTCTTTACCATTGACTGTGTGTCGAGACAGGCAGTGTAGGGTGGGAAAACCTTGCTTGGCTTAGCACCTGTCTCTAGTCGTGTGTGCGGTTAGCACAGCTGAGTTACAGAGCAAGCCCAACCACTAGCCTAGACTTCCCTGGGAGAGTGATAGGGTTCCACACTTAGCTTGCCATTTGCTTCTACCTCTGCAGGTTTAACACTTTTCTTATTTTTCTGTGCCGCTCTGTGGTTAGCTGAGCTTGGTACTTATATTTTCTGTGCCACTTGGTGGTTTGCTAAGTTTGGTACTTATATTTTTTAGTGCTGCTTGGTCATTAGCTGAGCTTGGTTCTCTGCGTCCCGTTTGCTCTGTGTGGTTTTAATGCAGTATGTCTGCTAGTTTTTTATCCTCCATTATTCACACTAGTAGAAGTTATTCATCTCTGCATGGTGGATCCCGGGTTGCGATTTCACTTTATAGTTTAATTTAATTTAGGGCAATTTGCTAATCCTAACAGTGTGACAGCAGCCAAACAAAAGCCCAATACAAATCTGATATTGTTGTAATCACACTGACCCGAAGAATAAAGTGATGTAATCACTTATACTGTGAGTAAAACAGCATAAAAATTAATACAGACAATTCACCTGCTGTTGATTTGTTCATTCTGCCTCATAAAGATCGCAGTAAAGCTTTGCTTACATTTATCCTGCGCTAAGCGCTTACAAT
This sequence comes from Dendrobates tinctorius, assembly GCF_039654945.1. Classification (NCBI taxonomy): domain Eukaryota; kingdom Metazoa; phylum Chordata; class Amphibia; order Anura; family Dendrobatidae; genus Dendrobates; species Dendrobates tinctorius. The sequence continues at coordinate 73,353,274 of NW_027361829.1, forward strand.
AGGGTTTCCATGCAAATCTCTGAAGCACGTATTTCAAACAGAACCCCTGGCAGAAGATTCCCCATAATGTGGCAGATGGGGGCACTCTGGATGCCTTCTGGCCTATGATTAGGCGGTGTCAGTCTTTTTAGGCATGCATAAAAGTGCCATCAGCCACAGTTTTGTGCACTTCTGAAAAAAAGGACAACACTGAACACAGGTCAGACAGAGTCCAGTGTAACTCTGCTGCCTCATTATAGTGAGTGGCTCCTTTAGGGCTTTAATCTGAATCACGTCATTTTGAGATTTAGATGTAAACCTTGATATAAGTGCTCAGCATAGAGCGCCGGATAAATGTGATCCCACATATGCGTCGGCATATGCCATTATGTTCTATGGCCTGGAACTATTGCAATGCGTGAGGGAGCACACAATTTGCATCGCAATACTTACAGGCCATAGAACGTAATGGCATATGCCGGCGCATGAGCAATACTGATTTTATGCTTTTCCCACTGTTGGGTAAAGCATACTGCACACGTGTGAGAGGACATTTGAATGCGCATGCGCGCTGATGTAAAGTAGACATGTGGGAAATGTTATGTATTAACTATTTTGTGTGACAACTCTGATTTAAGCACATAGAAATTAAAAGTTTGAAAATTGCAAAATTTTCGCAAGACTTTTTTTTTTTTTCTTCACAAATAAAGCGCACGTCATATCAAACAAATTTTAGCACTATCAAGAAGTTCAATATGTCCCAAAAACAATTCTCAGAATCATTGGGATCTGTTGAAGCGTTCCAGAGTTGTTACCTCATAAAGTGACACTGGTCAGATTTGTAAAATTTGGCTGAATCATGAAGGTGAAAACAGGATCATGGGTGAAGGGGTTAAGCACAGACCCCACCATCAAGTCAGAACAAAGATATTTCTTTTGTATGGTATGAATTTTTTTTTTTTTTAAACAACCTCAAATTTTTAAGACAAGACAAGTTTTTACGATGGTTTGGGACAGCGATGAGGATTCGAGTTGCCCTAAGTTTTGCAAATTTTGCACACAAAAAAAAAATCACAATTCTGATGTTTTCATTTTTTACTCTTTACAGCCTTTACCTTTTGGGTTATTGAAAGGGAACCTGTCATGTGAAAAAACACTATTGACCTGCTTCTATGGGTTAAATCTGCAGATTATTAGCTTTCTGAACAAGCCCAGCGCTTGCACATAGAGCTCCGCTTCTGGAAGGAAATGAACTTTATTACTCATGGCAACATTTGGGTTCCAGTTACAAGGGTGGCGCTGACATGGTTTGAGTCACCTCTTTACGTATAGAGATCAGCGGCTGTAACTCCACCCCTGGCACTGACAGACAGCCAGTCCCAAAGCACCAGGCAGGTTCAGAATGCTATTAACCTGCAGATTCACCCTGCAGATCAAAGGGAACTTGTCAGCAGGATTGTGCACAGTCACTTACAGTGTTGGGTCGGTGACATTATACTGATTAAAATGATACCTTGGTTAATGAAATAAGTCTTGTGATTGTTGTTTAATCTTTATTTTCAGTTTTGCGTTAATGACATGCTCGTGCTCTGGGGCGGGGCTTTGGGAGGGATCTTCATGTGGTGATCTGTTTAGGTATGCATCTGTATGGTTTCTGACAGGTCACTGATCCCTCATTATCCCTTTACAAAATGAATGCTTTATATATCTTTGGGGAAAATGTCCTTCTGCAGGCTGATGCCAGCGGTGGCGCCTGCGCTGCAGCATAATCACATATATAATGTGTTTATAATTAATTTATTTGCTGTTCTAATATTCCTAAAAATAAAAAAAATCCGTTTAGAAAATGGTGCCGGCCGTGCCTGCGCAGTAGCAGCTATAAGTGATCCGGAGGAGGAAATTTTTATTTGGCAAGATCGTCTTGCCGGCGCCTGCACAGTAGCAGCTATCAGAACATCGATAGCTGCTACTGCGCAGGTGCAGCCAGCACCATTTTCAAATAGATTTTTTTAGGATTATCAGGAGAGCAACAAAGAAATTAATTATAAACACATTACATATGCGATCAGGCTGCGGCGCAGGCGCCACAACTGGCACCTGCCTGCAGAGTGTTTGGGAGGCACACAGGGCTGGCTAGTGGCAGGGCTAGCTGTGGATTGTCCTTGTAAGGGCAGGAGTCTTGGGGTGCTAGGTTCAGTACCATAATAGGGACTGATAGGGATATTATTTGGACCCCTACTCCTTGAAGCTGTGACTAAGGAAAACCAGCAATTGGTAAGACTGTTCCTTTTTTATACAGCCTTTAAGTTATTAAATGTGAGCAATATGGTTTCTTTATAACTAAGTCTATAGAATTAATAATGAAGGATTGAGCAGTTTTTTTGATTCACAATATATGGTGTGACGAAAGTCCTAAAAAAATTTTTCATCCCTTCTCTTAAATAGGGAGTGAATTAGGCTGGTTTCACATTCGCGTTAAAACAACGCTGCGCCCTGCGTCGTTAAGCCCCTCCCTGAGCCGGCTCCCTGCCCGCCCCATCCGGGATCACCGCCTACTTTTGCATTTGCACGCATGCGATCGGCGCACCCTATCTTTAGCATAGGGTGCGCAGATCATGCGCTGCCAGTGTGAAAGTAGCGTGCTGCGCACTTTTGACGGCGCGCACGGCGCACCGTCAAAAGTGCGCAGCACGCTACTTTCACACTGGCAGCGCATGATCTGCACACCCTATGCTAAAGATAGGGTGCGCCGATCGCCTGCGTGCAAATGCGAAAGTAGGCGGTGATCCCGGATGGGGCGGGCAGGGAGCCGGCTCAGGGCGGGGCTTAAAGACGCAGGGCGCAGCGTTGTTTTAACGCGAATGTGAAACCAGCCTAAGTCTGTAATTTATCCCAGACAGGGAAGAGAAATAAGTGTGTGTTTTATAAATGTTTGTGCACTAGTGTATTGGTTCACTTGAAATTGTTGAGGTGAAAACATTTTTTTACAAAAATTAAGTAAAAGTTATGTTTCAAACTACGTAATCTGTTTTGCTTTATTTTTTATTAGAACAGCAAAGAAATTAATTATAAACACATTACATATGCGCCACAGCTGGTACCTGCCTGCAGAATGCTTTTTTTTTCAAAGATAGATATAATATTCATTGTGTAAACTAGGGGACAGGTCAGTGACAGATCAGTGACCTGTCAGAAGCCATACACATGAATACCTAATCAGAGCACCACATGAAGACCCCCCCACAGCCCCACCCCAGAGCACGAGCATATCATTAACTCAAAACTGAAAGTAAAGATTAAACACCAACCACAATAAAGATTTCATCAACCAAAGTATCATTGTAATTAGTATAAAGGCGCTGTTACGGGCTGGTGGAACACACCAAATAATAAAGATGGAATAATATATGAGGTGCGTTCGCAGCCCGGGGCCCACCGTGATGAGTTGACAAACTGCAGCTAAGCAATGAGAAGAGAGGCAAGTAGGGGGAAGCCGGACACCGGTGGGTAACCACTGATCCGGTGCTTACAGGAACGAACTCCGTTACCTCACATAGTTCATACCAGCCGGTGAACAAATGAGACCTATTAAGCTCACAGGTCACAGCAATGTGAACTACCGCTTGGAGCGGGTGCAATGTCCACCCTGACAGACACCACTAACCAGCCTAGCAACTGAGCTGCAAAGCGCACATACGGCGCACAGCATTACTGTGGTGGATGCTGTGATAGCAGTGGTCCAGGAGGCCTGTACTGGCCGACACCCCAGGGCTCTAGAGTGTGATGAATAATTACACTGCGGCGCCATGCAGTGTCAGAGCAACGGTGCTGACTCTGATTCCTTAACCCTAACTCATGCATAATATGCAAGGAGGGGGAATCTTAATGAGTCAGTCACCAGTCTCATACATCCGTCATCACACATACACTATAGCATCAGAGTGTATCATAGCGCATGGCAGGGCGGCCATGCAAACCTTTTATAGCCGTGTCCTTCCAGGACCTTCTTGACCCTCCTGATGGTCCAATCCGAACTGGAGAAGGACCTGAGCATGTGACTCCCGATCCCCAATGGGAGATCGTCCCACGAGCATGCTCAGTGGACTGAAGGAAGGACTTAGACTCTGGAGGATTTTGCTGCTGGCCAGGCTGCATTGCCATAACTGGACCAGAGGAGTCAGCAGCAACTGAGCCCACAATGCTGGTGTTAGCAGAATGCCAGGATCGAGAAGTCTGCTGAGCAGGCTCCACTGCGGCTGGAGAAGAATGGGAGACCATCAATGGCAAGGTTTGGGATTTCTGCTGTGCAGTGCCTGGAACCTGATGTGTAAGGGGTGCCAACCTGTTACTGAGCACAATCCTGCTGACAGGTTCCCTTATTAGCTTTGTTTCAGGTTCCCTTTCATTTTATATTTTGATAGCCTGGGCTTTAGCAGACACAATATTTTTTTTTAGTTTTAGTTTTTTTTAAAAAAGAAAATGAGGTTTATTCAAGTTTTTAAAAACTTTTTTATCCATTTTACTTTATTCCTCATAAGGGATTTGAACCTGTGATTGTCTGACTTTGCAGTTTTGAAACCTTTTGTTGAGCTTCACAGGAATACCAAGATAGCAGCAACAGTGGCCTTCTGCCAGTAACTGATGGGGGGCCGGGGTGCAATCGTATCGGCAACTGCTTCATTGAAATTACACTGTCATAGATTGACAGCGACATGTAAGTGGTTAACAGCAGCGATTAGAGGTCAGCTTCAGCCGCTGCTGATTGAAATAGATACTGTCTATTTAATATAGCCAACATCTGCCACATCTCCTAAGCCCCCTCCACGCAAAGTGATCCTAGTGCTAACATACTGTACATGTACGTCATTTGCTTAAGTGGGTTAAGAAATTTAAATCAAAATTATTGAACCCCAGTATAAATTACGTTTATTACATACAATTTTAAAACTTCCAATAAACTGATCAAATAAAAAAATTGAATTGCTAAACATAACTCATTTTACAAGTGGTTTCACCAAATTTCACCAAAAAGACTTCTTTTTACAATTACTTCAATCTCAGAATTATTCAAAGCCTTCATGACAAGAGCCTTTTGTGGGACATTGAGCCGATACTCTGACACACCACACCAATGGGCATTTGTTACTTCATTTAATTATTGTCTGTGTCACCATCCTTTTGTAGTTATTTACCTCATGCATTATTACATGCACTCACGGGTTGGTCCTTCACCTACGACTATGTTCGATTTCAGTATGTTGGTGAGCATGGATGTGGAGTCAATTTGACTCTGCCATAGTGCATTGACTGCCGCAGAGCAATTTCCAGACAACTTCACATTGAATGTTTCATACTTTGCATCTGTGCATTTTTTAAATTCTTGCTAAATAGGTGTTATGGGCTTGTGGAATGCACCAAATAATATAGGATGGTATAGAGGTGCGTTCACACCCCGGGGTCCAACGTGCAGAGATGTTAACTGCTGCTTAGTAATGGCGGAGCACTAACTAGACACCAGCGGGATAACCACTGACCCGGTGTGCACAGGAGCAAACTCAGTTACCTCACTGAGCCACTGGAACTAGTGCGAGAGCCTGTTAATCCTCACAGGACTCGGCAGGAGAGCGCTAATGCTAAGACACAGGACTTTGCCCCAAGGACACAAGGTCAGAGCCCCTCTAGTCCCACTAGCGCTCAGCACCGCATCAGCGATGCATGGACAGACACTATTAGAATGCTGTGCCCTGTTAGCAGTCACAGGGTGCAGCTGCATGTTGCTACTGCACTAAGTGTGTACAACGCAGCTCTGGTGGACGCCACTAACCAGTCTAAGCTCAGGACTGGAAAGTGCATAGGATGCGCATGGAGCCGCTCTAACAGATGCTGCAGTACCTGCAGTAGCGTAGTGCCTAAGGTAGCGCAATGCACTATGGCGCTAGCATGTGTGGCGAGCTGGTAGCACTGCGGCGCTGGGCATTGCCCCAATTCGACGCTGAGTCAGGACTCTAAACCCTACCAACATACGTGTCAAAGGGAAGGGGTTTCATAATGAGTCATTCAGCAGTTCACAAGCATCCATCATCACACGCATCTCTTCTCTCTGTGCTTCCCTGCAACCCCTGGAGTGACACGATGTGCTGCATTGCTCCGAGAGTCCTCCTCCCTGCAGGCCCCCGGATCCAATATGGCTGCGGGGGCCTTCGGGGTTCTGCAGGGAGGTGGCTTCGTCACTGCCTGCTGCCGATCTGACACAGCACTGTTCTAAAGGGCATGTCACACTAAGAGATATCGCTAGCAATATCGCTATAACTAGTGACGTTATAGCGATATTGCTAGCGATATCGCTATGTGTGATACTTACCTACGACCGGCTCCCCCGCTGGTTATCGCTGATCGCGCAAGAACGTTCAGGACTGTTTCTCATCGTCTGCTTCCTGTGGCGCTTCCTGCTGTGAGGACGAGCGACGTGTGGAGCCGGGCGGGAGGACGCAGGATCGCCTGGTGTGACAGGTAAGTAGCGATCCCCGTCCCCAGCGATGTCGCTGGTGAGATCTGCCTGTGTGGCAGCTCACTAGCGACCACTTAGCGATGTACCAGCGATCCTGACCGCGTCATATCGCTGGTCGGGATCGCTGGTACATCGCTAAGTGTGACAGTACCTTAAGTGTCAGATCGGCGATCTGACACAAGACAGTGATGTCCCCCCTGGGACAATATAATAAAGTAAAAAAAAAAACACTTGTAAAAATAATTTTAAAAAAATCCCAAAATAAAAAAAAAAATGTTCCCTAATAAATTCTTTTTTTTCTAAATAAAACAATAAAAGTACACATATTTAGTATTGCTGTGTCTGTAATGACCTGCCCTATAAAACTGTCCCACTAGTTATCCCCTTCAGTGAACCCCTTCAAAAAAAAACAAAGCAAAAAACAATGCTTTATTATCAGACCGCCAAACAAAAAGTGCAATAACGCGCGATGAAAAAGACGTATATAAATATCCATGGTACCACTGAAAACGTCATCTTGTTCCACAAAAAACGATTTGCCACACAGCATCATCAGCGAAAAAATAAAAAAGTTATAGCTCGCAGAATAAAGCGATGGAAAAATAATTATTTTTTAATATAAAATTGTTTTTATTGTACAAAAGCGCCAAAACATAAAAAAAGACATAAATGAGGTATCGCTGTAATCGTACTGACCCGAAGAATAAAATCGCTTTATCAATTTTACCACACACAGAGTGGTGTAAACGCCCCCCCAAAAGAAATTCATGAAATGCTGGTTTTTGTTCATGCTGCGCCCCAAAAATCAGAATAAAAAGCGATCAAAAAATGTCACATGCCCGAAAATAGTACCAATAAAAACGTCAGCTCATCCCACAAAAAATATGGCCTCACATGACTGTGGGTCAAAATATGGAAAAATTATAGTTCTCAAAATGTGATGATGCAAAAACTATTTTTACAATAAAAAGCATCTTTTAGCGTGTGACAGCTGCCAAACATAAAAACCTGCTATAAATAGTAAATTAAACCCCCCCTTTACCACCCCCTTAGGGAAAAATAATAAAAATTTAAAAAAATGTATTTATTTCCATTTTCCCATTAGAGTTAGGGCTAGGGTTAGGTCTAGGGCTGAGTTTAGGGTTAGGGGTGTGTTGGGGGTACGGTTGGAGTTAGAATTGGGGGGTTTCCACTGTTTAGGCATATCAGGGGCTCTCCAAACGCAACATGGCGTCTGATCTCAACTCCAGCCAAATAAGTAAAATGGCGCTGTTTCCCTTCCAAGCTCTGCCATGCACCCAAATAGTGATTTACCCCCACATATGGGGTATCAGCGTACTCAGGACAAATTGCAAAATAGCTTTTGGTGTCCTGTTTCCCTTGGGAATATAAAAATTGGGGGTGAAAAGATCATTTTTGTGGAAAAAATTTGATTTTTTAATTGCACGGCTGTACGTTATAAACTTCTGTGAAGTCCTTGGGGGTTCAAAGTTCTCACCACACATCTAGATAAGTTCCTTGGGGGGGTCTAGTTTCCAAAATGAGGTCATTTGTGAGGTGTTTCCACTGTTTAGGCACATCAGGGGCTCTCCAAACGTGACCTGGCGCCCGATCTCATTTCCCGCCAATTTTGCGTTGAAAATGTCAAACGGTGCTCATTCCCTTTCGAGCTCTGCCATGCGCCGTAACAGTGGTTCCCCCATATATCAGGTATCAGCATACTCAGGACAAATTGCACAATAACTTTTGCAGTCCAATATCTCCTGTTACCCTTGGTAAAATAAAAAAATTGGACCTGAAGTAATTTTTTTTGTGAAAAAAGTTAAATGTTCATTTTTTTTAAACATTCAAAAAATTCCTGTGAAGCACCTGAAGGGTTAATAAACTTCTTGAATGTGGTTTTGAGCACCTTGAGGGGTGCAGTTTTTAGAATGGTGTCACTTTTGAGTATTTTCTATCATATAGACCCCTCAAAGTGACTTCAAATGTGATGCGGTCCCTAAAAATAAAATGGTGTTGTAAAAATGAGAAATCGCTGGTCAACTTTTAACCCTTATAACTTCCTAGCAAAAAAAAAAAATTGTTCCAAAATTGTGCTGATGTAAAGTAAATATGTGGGAAATGTTACTTATTAAGTTTTTTGTGTGCCACATCTCTGTGATTAAAATTCAAAGTTGGAAAATTGCAAAATTTTCAAAATTTTCACCAAATTTCCATTTTTTTCACAAATAAACACAAGTTATATGAATTAAATTTTACAACTAACATGAAGTACAATATGTCATGAGAAAACATTGTCAGAATCACCAGGATCCATTGAAGCATTCCGGAGTTATTACCTCATAAAGCAGTGTTTCTCAACTCCAGTCCTCAAGACCCACCAACAGGTCAAGTTTTCAGGATATCCTTAGCATTGCACAGGTGATTTCAACACCTGCTCAAGCATTAATTCCATCACCTGTGCAATACTAAGGAAATCCTGAAAACATGACCTGTTGGTGGGTCTTGAGGACTGGAGTTGAGAAACACTGTCATAAAGGGACAGTGGTCAGAATTGTAAAAATTGGCATGGGCAATAACATGCAAACCACCCTTGGGAGTAAAGGGGTTAAGCACATCTGATCTTTTTTAAACTTTTTAGGCACACGCACACCAACTGATGAGATAGAAGTAGGTCAGATATTTGTACAGTGGCAAACTTTTGCGTAGGCCCATTTTCCTTTTGAAAATTTTTGAAATGTTAAAGATGACAGTATATATTTTTTCCTTAAATACTGCACAAAGGAAATGTGTCTTCTTTAACTTTAGGCCTTTAGAGATCATTTCATTTTCAACTTGCTTAACTGTTCACAATAACAGTAATTTTGACCAGGGGAGCCCAAACTTACATACCACTGTAAAAGCACTTTTAAGGGCGTGTTTATACTGCATGATGCACAGTGTTAAGTAATGGCTGGAAGTCGTTTTATGGCCTGTTTACACAGGTAGACCCGGCTTCAGATGTGCACTGAGCGATCTGTAATAGACGATTCAGTGTGCATAGGCTTTCATTGCTGTCGACAGTGCGCGTTCTGTTTACAAAAGGCAATGCACTGCTGAGAATGATGATGTTTTATGCAGTACTAGCTGAAGAGCCTGGCGCTGCCCGGGCATAGTAACTAACTGTGGTTAGTTATAACAAATTATAATTATCCTCCATCCCATAGTCCCATGCCCATATACCCATCATACATATTCTCCATCCCATAGTCCCATGCCCATATACCCATCATACATATTCGCCATCCCATAGTCGAGTGCCCATATACCCATCACACTTCCTTCATCTCATAGTCCCATGGCCATATACCCATCATACATATTCGTCATCCCATAGTCCCGTGCCCTTATACCCGTCATACATATCCGCCATCCCATAGTCCCGTGCCCATATACCCCTCATACATATCCTTGCAGTATATAAAAGATAATTTCACCCAAAGAACAAGCACTTTGCTCATTGGTCAGGTGGCTACCAGCTTGTTTAGTCTAAGCAATTATCTCAGGAATAATCATTCACAGAAACTGAGTAGTGTAAATCGGTATTAAGAGGACAATAGTGTTAGCAAATAGTCTCTAATTTATAAGGGCTATCCCGGACTATTCTTATTTTTTTGCCATGAGGCTAAAAACTAACTATCTGTCTATTCTGCCCGATGCCAAACTCTGCCAGCACAAATGAGTCATGGACCGCTCCTTGCGCTTCATTTGACCTCACGTCAACTGAGCAGCCTCTTCTCCACTCTGTTCTATAGCTGCAGAAAGCCGACTGTCAATCAAGAAGACATTGGCAGTGATGCCTTGTCAACAGAGCATACCGGAAGAGGAAGTCTGCTCTGTTGATGTGAGTTCAAATGAAACTGCAGGAGCAGTCCATGAAATTCCAGGATAACCACTGTAACCCCTTCCCAACATGCGCCTTACATATACTTCTCGGTGGCAGTTGCATTCCCACAAACAGCAGTATAAGTACGGCGGCCTGATCACGCGGCCTCACGCTGAGCATCGCGGCAATCAGGTGCGGGTGTCAGCTCTGTGTGAGAGCTGGCACCCTGCAGCAATGCTCACAATCTATGGTAGCATTATTTGCGGGCATTTAACCTATCTGATGACGCTGTCATTAGTGACAGCGACATAGAGGAACATCTCGCAGGGAATGAGTTCCCTGCCGACTTACATCAGGACAATGTGATGCAATCAAGTCCTGATGGTTTCCATGGAGACCCCTTGCCGCAAGTTGGCCTTGGGTTCTTTGGGGTCCTGCAGGAAAGGTGGCTTATGGTGGTTGCTGAGAGCAGGTGCTGATATGCCTTCTTCCCTGCCTGTCAGATGCTGATGTGATACTCTGCAGTGCAGAAGCATTGAAAAAACACAAAAATTGAGCTTGACTTGAGTTGGTACACATGCAGCACATAAACACGTGCTCACATTGGCCATAAAACATATAAAACCTACAAGAGAAAAAATAAGCAAAAGCCCTGCTGTAACTAAGTAAATAAAAAGCAAAAAGTGCATTTAAATAACAGAGTTTTTAGTAATACTTTTTTTGATCAAAGATAGCCTAAAATACATCCCACCACGACAAGGTAACTCTGATCTGGACAGTCCTACACTGTCTAATATTAAAAACCTTACCATGTGTCAAAATTGACCTCAGTGTGTGAATAAGGGCAGACAAAAGGATTGGGCCCAACCAGTGGACACTAGGGATGAGCGAGTATACGCGTTAGGATTCGGTACTCGGTGAGTAATGCGGTACTTTTGGTACTCGAATCCTAGCAAGTAAATTTCACTACTCGCCTCGCCATACTCAGTTCTCCCGCCCGGCATGTGTCAGCTAATCACAGTAAAGCTAACGCCTTCTTTGTTGTGGCATTACTGTGATTGGCTGGCCGCGCAGCGTCATATGTGTGTGCGGTAGGCTGTGCGGGCTCTGCCGGGCTTATCGGGGGTCTGTGCTGCACAGACCATCGATCAGCCTGGCAGAGCCCGCACAGACCCCCGATCAGACCGGAAGAGCCCGCACAGACCCCTGATCAGCCCGGCAGAGCCTGCACACAAACAGCCCCCCACACACATTCTCCACCTGCACACATAGTCTCCGCCCATTACTCACATTTCCCATAGACATACATTGGACTCACTACTTGTTGCGAGTACCCGAGTATTAGGAGCTACTCGTAACGAGTACAGCGAGTCCAAGTATTTCACTACTCGCTCATCTCTAGTGGACACCAGTCTGGTAAAGCCTTATATACAATTTCCAGCTCAGGAGAGGGAGGCCACACCCAGGCTTGCACAGAATGCAATAATACAAAGAAAAAACACAAAAATTGAGCTGATCTGATACTCTGCAGAAGCATTGCATAGTATCAGATCAGTGATCTGACACTATACAGTGATGTTCCAGTGTGGGAAAATGGAAAAAAAAGTTAAAGAAAAAAATATTAAGTGTATAAAAGAGTAAAAATATTATTTTAAAATTCCCCAGATAAATTAAAAAATAAAAAAGAAACAGTTTTCCAATAAATACATTTATTTATTTATGTAAATAAACAAATAAACAATAAAAATACATATATTTGGTATTGCAGCATCAGTAACGAGCCGCTCTATCTAACTAGCTAACCACTTCAGTGAACACCATAAAAAAATAAATAAAAATCAAGGCAAAAAAGCAATCATACCACTGAACCAAAAGTGTAATAAAACGTGATCAAAAAGACAAATGTAAATAAAAATGGTACTGCTGAAAACATCATCTTGTCCCACAAAAAATAAGCTGTGATAATGCTCCATCAGCAGAAAAATCAAAAAGTTATAGCTCTCAGAATAAAGGGATGCAAAAATAATTTTTTCTATAAAATAGTTTTTATTGCGTAAAAGCGGCAAAACATATAAAAAAACTATGTAAATTGGCTATCGCTGTAATCATACTGACCCAAAGAATAAAGCTGCCTTGCGGAACAATATAAAAAAAAACAAATTCCTAAATTGCTGTATTTGTTCAGTTTGTCTCCCAAAAGTCTGAATAGAAAGCGATCAAAAAATGTTGTGTGCCTGAAAATGGTCCAATAAAACCTTTAGTTTGTCTCACGAAAAACAAGCCATAACATGACTGTCGGCTGAAATATGGAAAAATTATAGCTCTCAAAATATGGTGATGCAAATACTAGTTTTCGCAATAAAAAGTGTCTTTTAGTGTGTAACAGCAGCCAAACATAAAAACCCGATATAAATCTGATATCGCTGTAATCACACCGACCCAAAGAATAAAGTCGCCTAATCACTTATACCGCACGAGGAACGGCGTAAAAAGTAAATAGAACCAATTCTTCACATGCTGTTGATTTTTTTCATTTCTGCCTCCGAAAGATCACAGTAAGGTTTGGCGCACATTTATCGGTGCTCTATGCTGAGCACTTACACCGGGGTTTCTGTGTAAATCTCTGAAATATGTGATTCAGACAGAACCCCCGGTGGAAGATTCCTTATAATGAGGCAAATGGAGGCACTGTGGACACCACAGGACCTGTGATCTGGCGGTGTCCATCTTTTTAGGATTGCATAAAAGTGCCGTCGGCCACAGTTATGTGCACTTTTAAAAGGAAGGACACCATTGAACAGAGGCCAGACGGAATCCAGAGTAACTCTGCTGCTTCATTATAATGAAAGGATCCATCGGGGGTTTCATCTGTCACGTCACGAGATTTAGATGCAAACCCTGATTTTATGTAAAATGTTCCCAATAACAGCTCAACTCAATTCACAAAAAAAACAAGCCCTTATTCAGGTCCATCATTTATTAACAGAACTATAGGGAGCTTCCACGTTACTGGTAGTGCAAAGGCACTGGAAAAGCAAAATGGCTCCTCATGCCACAAAAGAAATTCAGTAAATTCACCGCTCCCAATCCAATTGATCCCCCTTCTCTTCTGAGCCCCAGTGTGCAAAAACAACATTTAGCGCCCACATGTTTGGCATTTCTGTAGTGATGAGAACTCACCTAATTACCAGGTGTGTGTCCTCCAAAAGCATGAGCTGGGCATAATGTATTGGTCACTACAATGGCAGTTTGCAATTTTCATTCAGCAACATCCACTGCTGCTTGTTTCTGGAAAACCCCCATGGAGTCAAAATCATCTGTAGATACATTCCTAAAGGGTTATAATTTCCAAAATGGGGTCACTTGAGTGGGGATTCTGCTTTTCTATCACTTAGGGGCTCTTTATATGAAACCCACAAACTATTCCAAGAAAATCTGCGTTCCAGGAGGCAAATAGCGTTCTGTCCCTCCCGAGTCTCTCCGTATAGCTAAGTAGTACTATACAGCCACATATAGGGTAAAACCACATTCAGAAGAGATTGTGGGACAAATGATGGTGCCATTTTTACCCATTTCCCAGTATGAAAATGTAAAACTTGGGGCTAACACAATTTTGGTGTTAAAAATGTCAATTATTTTATCTTAACTGCTCAATGGTATAAAAGTCTGAGACACACCTGTGGTGTCAATATAATCAATGCTCCCCTAGATTAATTCATTGAAAGGTTTATTTGGTAAAATGGGGTCACTTATGGGGGGGTTCTGCTGTTCTGGCACCTCAGGGGCTCTGCCAAGGTAACATGGCACCCTCAAACAATTGCAGCAAAATCTGCACTATAATGTGGCATTTCTTCCATACTGAGCTTTGCAGTGTGCTTCAAAAGTAGTTTTTGATGACATATGGGATATCGGTAAACTCAGGCTGGCAAACATGACAGCTCACAGGAGCTCGAGCGAACCGGGGCCTGGATCCCTCACGGGAAGCCCCCTGACGCTCGGACGTCCGATCGGAAAATTCCAGAGGTTTAGTAAAACTAGGTGCCAACCTAAACTTCTGCCTACACTGGTCCTGCTCCAACCTTCGCTCGGCGAAGCGAAGATCGATACGGGTGGAGACAGTGATAAGCTCCTCAAGTGTAGCGGGAATCTCCCTGGTGGCCAGAGCGTCCTTCACATGGCCAGCCAAACTTCTCCAGAATGCCGGAATGAGGACCTTATCTGGCCACTCTACCTCTGAGGCCAGCGTCCGGTACTGGATGGCAAAGTGGCTGACTATGGACGAGCCCTGTGACAATGCCAGCAGCCGGAGCGCGGTGTCATGGGTGACTCGTGGTCCGAGGAAGACCTGCTTCAGAATGTCCAAGAACCGCGAGACACTCTGCACCACATGATCACCACGCTCCCACAGCGGTGTGGCCCACTCCAAAGCCCTGCCCGACAAGAGGGAAATAATAAATCCCACTTTAGCCCACTTAGAGGGGAATCGTGCGGCCGGCAGCTCCAGCTGTATAGAGCACTGGCTTACGAAACCCCTACAAGAAGCACTATCACCCGAGAACTTCTCGGGCAGCAGGAGGCAGGACAAAGTCGAGGCAGGGATGGCTGTGGCCACACGGGAGACAGCCTCTGTGGCTGCCTGGACAGCGACCGCAGTAACATCCACAGCTGAGGCTGAACGCTCGAGAGCCGCCAACCTGTCCTGCAGCTGCCGGATGTACTGCAGCAGTCGCTGTTCATCCGCCATTACTAGCCAGACCCTGGCACTAGGATAATGTTAGGGCTGGCGGAACGCACCAAATTATAAAATAATAGGTGCGTTCGCAGCCCGGAGTCCACCGTGCAGAGGTGGTACACTGCTGCTAAGTAATGGCGGAAGAATTAAGCTGTTTGAAACCAATCACACGTGGGTTACGTCACCCAATGTGAACAGAGGCGAACTGTTATGATTGAGTCACCGTAGGAGGCAAAGATAGAAATGCTAGCTAAGTCCAGAAAACCAGAGAAGTTGGCAGCTATCGGATTGCAGACCCCTGAACCTCTCAACACAACTAGCAGTAGCCGTGGGGGGCTCCTACGATGCCCTAGGCCCCTTGATCACAGCCGGAGGACTACATAGCCTAAAGACAGAAGGGGAAATCTAAACTGCCCCAGAGCAGACCCCAAAGCAAAAGGCAGCCTCCCACATATAATGACGGTGAAGCAAGAAGAAAGAACAAAACACAGACAGAAAGATAGACTGAGCAAAGATGGGGCCCACGCTAGCTTAGATAGGAAAGGACAGGAAGGCTGCTGTCTGCAATCCGTGAAAAACCCTATGAAAATAAGAGCCAACAAACTGACAGTAAAAAAGGCCCTGAAGACGCTAGGCTTCAAAAAAGCTATGTCAGTACTCAGGAATATTCTGAAGACAGAGCAACAGGCAAAAGGAGATTCAGCTCACCCCAGCAGGGAATGGCAGAATCCAGAAAAGCAAGGAAAACAAAACACTAATGCAAAAAGGCAAAGCAGAAATCTTAGCTTTAGATGAGCAGGAATCAGACTGGTTTCCTAGAAGTCCACAGAGAAATCACCCGCAGGCCAGAAGGGCGTCGGCAGCCTTATATCCAGTCATTAACTCCACTCAGCCAGTCATCATCATCAGCCCCAGGTGTTTGACAATCAGGCTCACTACCTTTCTTCACCAGAAGAGGGAGTTCCTCGGGCCTCAGTAGTGAAGGGGAAAATGAACTCACAACAGCGAACTCTGTTAATGCACAGAGCCGCACTACCGCTGAACGTAAATGCCGGAGCCTGTTAAGCTCACAGAGCCCGGCCAAAAGAGCGCACAGTGTACGTCCACAGGACTCTACCCCAAGGACATGGGGTTAGAGTCCTTCTAGGCCCACTGAATGCGCTGTGTCGCTGCCACGAACGCCGCTATAGACGCTGGCTATGGAGCACGTGCACTGAGGCGTGCCGAGTCCCTCGTGAGGACTGATGCCTGACTCAACCTCTGTCCTATCGACGCCTAAGCCTGGGTGCTAGCAGGCTGTGCTGCACAACACAGGCGTACCAAGAGTAGGGGTTTTTTAATGAGTCATTCACCAGAGACATTCATGCGTGCATACATCACTCACTCCACATAGTCTGTAAATACAGTCTTAGCCTAGCGCATGGCCGAGTGGCCATGCGAACCTTTTATAGCCGCGAGCGTCCGGGACCTTCCTGGCTTCTCGGATGGGCCAATCCGAACAGGAGCAGGACCTGAGCATGTGACCTTCGATCTCCAATGGGAGATCACTCCACGGGCATGCTCAGTGGCCAGACATGGGGACTTAGTCCCTGGAGAATCTCGCTGTTGAGCAGCATGTATTGTCATAGCTGCGCCAGAGGTGGCAGCAGCAAGCAAACCCACGGAGCTGGTCTGGGCAGAGCGCCTGGACCGACGAGTTTGCTGAGCAACCTCCTCTGCGGCTCAAGGATTCTCAGGATTCTCGCTGTGCAGCGACAGAAATCCGACGCCTAACAGCTACAAGGTAATCCCCTATGACTCCTTCCAAACCAGGGCTAAGACAATGCTGTAAGGAATGCTCTCCAGCTCCTTCCTCCACCAAGGATGGATGAAATGAACACTATCTGCAACACCTGTGACTCTTTTATCGCAGAGCCAGAGCAATCACACCTGCATTATAATCATGTGCACTAACTAAAGAAACCAGAGTGCAATGACGCTCACCACCACCAGGGGCAAACTTAGAAGAAATGACACCACAGTGCAATAATCCTAATGGCCACCGGGGGGGCAAAAACCAAACTTAAGCACAGCTTAAGAAAAAAAAGGTTACCTGTGCTTTTTATCAGTCCTGATCCAGCATGGATCATGACAGTACCCTCCCCTTAATGAGGGGCCTCTGGACCCTCAAGACCGCTCCTCATCAGGGAACCACCTACAGCGGGGACGCCCAGACCCAGAGTTCACCCCAGCAACTACCTGCACGTCAGGTTGATGACAAACGAGCCCACTGGTATTGGCAATGTTTCTGGAGGCACCTCACATCTCTGAAGTGCTGACCTGGGGAACGAGTTGTGTATGTGTATGTTTAGCATGAGCTGGTAGCACTCCACAACACACTTCCACTGGATGTTTTTTGGTGGCCCCCATACATGCTCGTTCACACACAGGTCCGGACCTGAATGTTTATGGCCACTCGTTCGTTTGTCACCATTTGGAGAACTCTTTCTGGGATTGATAACAGGGGTGTCCCCCTGTGTCACCAGACTCACACCCCACACTTCACCAAGGGGTACACAACCCTCCAACCCCTTCCACCATGAGGTCTGCACCTCCCAGGGTTGGCCAATGGCGAGGGTTGAGACTTACCCCTACTCTCCTGCAGCACATCTGCTGCTCTCACCAGAGAGGAAGGGGTCTGTTGAAGAGAGACAGCAGAGACCCCCAACTGACCACTTCCCTCACCTGCCAATCTATTACCGGGTTGTGTCTTTTCAGCCAAGGGAGGCCTAAAACAATAGGTACTGGCATTCCCTCCAAGACGTAGCATGACAAGGACTCCTCATGATGTCCTATACGCAGATGGATATTCTCTATGACTTGGGTCAAGCTCCCCTGGCTCAGTGGAACAGAGTTTATGGCCTGGGCGCAAATAGATAAGGCTAGCATCCTACACCTCAAACCATGAGTCTGGACAAAGCGAGCACTGTTATGAATGAGTCACCGTAGGAGGCAAAAACAGAAATACTAGCTAAGTCCAGAAAACCAGAGAAATTGGCAGCTATCGGACTGCAGACCCCTGAACCTATCAACAACAACTAGCAGTAGCCGTGGGGGGTTCCTATGGTGCCCTAGACCCCTTGATCACAGCCGGAGAACTAAATAGCCTAAAGACAGAAAGGGAAATCTAAACTTCCCCAGAGCAGACCCCAAAGCAATAGGCAGCCCCCAACATATAATGACGGTGAAGCAAGATGAAAAAACACTCACACAGATAGAAAGATAGGCTGAGCAAATGATGGGGCCCAAGCTAACTAAATAGGACAGGATAGAAAAGCTGCTGTCTGCAATCCGCCAAAACCCTATCAAAACAAGAGCCAACAGACTGATAGGGAAAAAAGCCCTGAAGATGCTAGGCTTCAAAAAGACTATATCAGTACTCAGGTATTTTCTGAAGACAGAGCAAAAAGGAATTCAGCTCACCCCAGCCGGGAATAGCAGAAATCCAGAAAAACAAGGCAAAACAAAACCAAAACACAAATGCAAAAAGCAGAGCAGAAAACTTAGCTTTTGAGGAGCAGGAATCAGACTGGTCTCCTAGAATCCCTCAGAGAAATCACCAGCCAGGCAGAAGGGCGTCGGCTGCCTTATATCCAGTCAACAATTCCAGTCACCCAGTCATCATCATCCTGCTCAGGTGCTTGGTAATCAGCCTCACTACCTTCCTTCACCAGAAGAGGGAGTTCATCAGACCTCAATGGTGAAGGGGAAAATGAAATCACAACAGTACCTCCCCCTTGAGGAGGGGTCACCGAACCCTCATCCACGCCACCAGGGCGATCAGGGTGAGCCCGATGAAAGGCACGCACCAATCTTTTGGCATGAATATCAGAGGCAGAGATCCAGAAATTATCCTCCTGACCATAACCCTTCCACTTAACCAAATACTGGAGTCTCCGTCTAGCCAGACGGGAATCCAGTATCTTCTCTACCTCATATTCCATGTTACCTTCAACCAATACAGGGTCCGGAGGTGCCACCCCAGGAACAACTGGTTCAACAAACCTCTTCAACAAGGACTTATGAAACATATTATGGATTTTAAATGTGACAGGAAGAGCCAAATGAAAAGAGACCGGATGAATAATCTCCAAAATCTTGTAAGGTCCAATAAATCTAGGCTTAAACTTAGGAGAAGCCACCTTCATAGCGATATCTTTTCATGATAACCAAACCATATCACCAACCTTAAACTGGGGACCAATGGTCCTTTGTCGGTTGGAATACCGCTGGGCCTTTTCCTGGGAGAGAGATAACTTATCCACCACTTGGTCCCAGATCTGGTGCATTCTCTCCACCACAGTGTCAACACCTGGGCAGGCAGAAGGCTCCACCTGCCCTGTAGAAAATCGAGGATGAAACCCAAAGTTACAAAAAAAAGGTGACATCAAAGTGGCAGAACTAGCTCTATTATTTAAAGCAAATTCGGCCAAGGGCAAAAATGAAACCCAATCATCCTGATCAGCGGAAATCAAACATCTCAAATACGACTCCAAGGTCTGGTTTGTTCTCTCCGTCTGCCCATTGGTCTGAGGGTGAAAAGCAGAGGAGAAGGACAACTAAATTCCCAGCTTGGAACAGAAAGTCCTCCAAAATCTAGACACAAACTGAACTCCTCTGTCAGATACAATGTTCTCAGGAATCCTGTGCAAGCGAACCACCTGTTGCAAAAACAGGGGCACCAACTCAGAGGAAGATGGCAACTTAGGGAGTGGTACAAGATGAACCATCTTAGAGAACCTATCACAAATCACCCAAATAACAGTCATTCTCTGAGAGACAGGCATATCAAAGATGAAATCCATTGAAATATGGGTCCATGGCCTCCTGGGGACTGGCAAAGGCATCAACAACCCACTAGAGCGAGAACAAGGTTTAGACCGGGAGCAAGTCCCACAGGACTGCACAAAATTCCTGACATCACGAGACAAGGCGGGCCACCAAAAAGACAGACTCACCAGATCTCTAGTACCAAAAATACCTGGATGTCCAGCCAATGCAGAGCAATGAACTTCAGACATCACTCTCTTCTTCCACTGGTCAGGAACATAAAACTTTCCACCGGGACAACGCTCAGGTTTGTCCTCCTGGAACTCTTCCAGAGCACGTCTCAAATCGGGCGTGATGGCAGAAAGAACTACCCCTTCGCCTAAGATGGTAGCAGGCTTGGTCACCACAGGAGAATCAGCAAAGAAGCTCCTAGAGAGAGCGTCAGCCTTGACATTCTTAGTGCCAGGAAGAAAAGAGACCACAAAATCAAAACGTGTAAAAAACAAGGCCCACCTAGCCTGTCTAGGGTTCAAGCGTTTGACCGACTCCAGGTAAATCAAATTCTTGTGGTCAGTGAGGACCACGACTTGATGTTTAGCTCCCTCCAACCAATGTCTCCACTCCTCAAATGCCCATTTCATGGCTAACAGTTCCCGATTCCCCACATCATAGTTACGTTCAGATGGAGAGAACTTTCGGGAAAAGAAAGCATAGGGATTCATTTTAGATGTTACCGGATCCTTTTGGGACAAAACAGCTCCTGCACCAATCTCAGAAGCGTCCACCTCTACCTGGAACGGGAGTGAGACATCAGGTTGCCGCAAAACCGGGGCAGAAGTGAATCTTCGCATTCAGCTCCTGAAAGTAAGAAACAGCCTCCGGAGACCAATTCAACACATCAGCACCCTTCTTAGTCAGATCAGTCAATGGCTTGGCAATACTAGAAAATTTTGCTATAAATTTCCGATAAAAATTAGCAAAACCCAAAAACTTCTGGAGGGCCTTCAAAGAAGTGGGCTGAACCCAATCATAAATGGCCTGTACCTTGGCTGGGTCCATTTCAATAGTTGACGGAGACAAAATACATCCCAAAAATGAAATCCTCTGTACCCCAAAAAGGCATTTCGATCCTTTGACATACAGGGAATTCTCCCTCAAGATCCGGAACACAGTCCGAACATGTTCCACATGAGAATCCCAATCCTTGGAGAAGATCAAAATATCATCCAGATAGATAATCAAAAATTTATCCACAAAGTCTCGGAAAATGTCTTTCATGAAGCACTGGAAGACAGAAGGGGCATTAGTGAGCCCAAAAGGCATCACCAGGTACTCAAAATGTCCCTCCGGAGTATTAAACGCCGTCTTCCATTCATCCCCATGCTTAATGCGGATAAGATTGTATGCCCCCTGAGGTCAAGCTTGGTAAACCAGCAAGCACCTTTAACTCTGGAGAATAGATCCGAAATCAGGGGTAACGGATACTGATATTTAATAGTAATTTTGTTGACGGCACGATAATCAATACAAGGCCTTAATGAACCATCCTTTTTGGCCACGAAAAAAAACCCGGCACCTAAGGGTGAAGAGGATGGTCTAATATGACCCTTCTCCAACGCCTCCTTAATATAGGATCGCATAGCCTCGTGCTCGGGTACAGATAAATTGAACAGCCGACCCTTGGGAAATTTACACCCCGGGCTCAGTTCAATTGCACAGTCATAACTCCTATGAGGAGGCAAAGATGCAGACTCATTCTCACTAAATACATCATAAAAGTCCGCCAAATAGTCAGGAACATCATGCGACTGAGGAGAGGTGGAAAAAAACGGAGCCTCACTAAGGGCACACCGACAACCCCAACTCACCACAGACACAGATTTCCAATCCAAAACTGGATTATGAATTTGCAACCAAGGAAACCCCAGAACAATGGTATCATGCAAATTATGCAACACCAAAAAGCTGCAATTTTCTTGATGGTCTGGGGCGACCCGCATCACCACCTGGGTCCAAAACTGAGGTTTATTTTTTGCCAAAGGAGTAGCATCAATCCCCCTCAAAGGGATAGGCATCCTCAGAGGTGTCATCGGAAATAAACAACATTTAGCAAAATCCAAGTCCATTAGGTTCAGGGCTGCTCCCGAATCCACAAAAGCCTTGGCGGAAAATGTGGACAGGGAGCAGATCAGAGTAATTGCCAGAAGAAACTTAGGTTGAACACCACCCACAGAAAACGTGTGTGCAAAACGTTTCTCTCGTTTAGGACAGACAGAAATAATATGCGAGGCATCGCCACAGAAAAAACACAGCTTATTATGCCTTCTGAACTCCTGACGTTGCTCCCTGGACAAAACTCTATCACATTGCATAGGTTCAGACACTTGTTCAACAGGTGGCAACACCTCTCGTGCAGTCCTGCGTTCACGTAAACGCCGATCAACCTGAATGGCTAATGACATAGAATCGTCAAAACCAGAGAGAACAGGAAATCCTACCATAGTATCTTTTATGGCTTCTGACAACCCCTTCCGAAAGATAGCTGCCAAGGCATTATCATTCCAGGTAGTAATGACCGCCCACTTTCGGAATTTTTGACAGTAAAATTCTGCAGAATCTCGACCCTGGCTCAATGCCAACAGGGTCTTTTCAGCCTGATCAATAGCATTAGGTTTGTCATACACCAACCCCAAGGCCTGAAAAAATGTGTTCACATTAGTCAGAATAGGATCATCTGGTTTCAAAGAAAACACCCAATCTTGGGGATCGCCACGCAGCAAAGAGATGACAATTTTAACCTGCTGCGTGGAGCTCCCTGACGAGTTAGGCTTCAAGGCAAAAAATAATTTACAATTATTTTTGAAATTCAAAAATTTAGACCGATCCCCAAAAAACACATCAGGAGTAGGGATCTTTGGTTCAGCAGCATGTGAATGAGCAAGGTAGGCGGAAATTCCCTGCACTTCCGCAGCGAGCTGCTGCACACGATCAGACAATTGCTTTATCTCCATTGAGAGAAAAAAAAAAATTCCCCCTACGGCCTCAGAGATATAGAGGAAAAAATATACACACTTTTCTTTTTACAATTCTTTCCTGCTATTGAGTACCCTAGGATCTGCGGTATGGCTGGTGATTCTGTTATGAATGAGTCACCATAGGAGGCAAAAACAGAAATATTAGCTAAGTCCAGAAAACCAGAGCAATTGGCAGCTATCGGATTGCAGACCCCTGAACCTATCAACAACAACTAGCAGTAGCCGTGGGGGGTTCCTACGGTGCCCTAGACCCCTCGATCACAGCCGGAGAACTAAATAGCCTAAAGACAGAAAGGGAAATCTAAACTTCCCCAGAGCAGACCCCAAAGCAATAGGCAGCCCCCAACATATAATGACGGTGAAGAAAGATGAAAAAACACTCACACAGATAGAAAGATAGGCTGAGCAAATGATGGGGCCCAAGCTAACTAAATAGGACAGCATAGAAAAGCTGCTGTCTGCAATCTGCCAAAATCCTATCAAAACAAGAGCCAACAGACTGATAGGGAAAAAAGCCCTGAAGACGCTAGGCTTCAAAAAGACTATATCAGTACTCAGGTATTTTCTGAAGACAGAGCAAAAAGGAATTCAGCTCACCCCAGCCGGGAATAGCAGAAATCCAGAAAAACAAGGCAAAACAAAACCAAAACACAAATGCAAAAAGCAGAGCAGAAAACTTAGCTTTTGAGGAGCAGGAATCAGACTGGTCTCCTAGAATCCCTCAGAGAAATCACCAGCCAGGCAGAAGGGCGTCGGCTGCCTTATATCCAGTCAGCAATTCCAGTCACCCAGTCATCATCATCCTGCTCAGGTGCTTGGTAATCAGCCTCACTACCTTCCTTCACCAGAAGAGGGAGTTCATCAGACCTCAATGGTGAAGGGGAAAATGAACTCACAACAGAGCATCCACCAGACTGACTCCTGCTCCGCTGTCCACAAGCACCGGTATCACCTCCGGTACCCCGCCAGCCAAGACCTCTGCTGACATGGTACCTTGGGAGGACAAAATGGAGGAAATGTATACTCCCTGGTCGGCCTCCCTCCAAGTGACCTGGGGAATGCGGATTCTCAGATGGCACAGATAATTTGGCATGCAATGGGCAAGCCTTCAGGACATGACCAGTCTGCCCACAGTACAAACATGCCGACACACTCCCTGAATCCGTAGGCAGCTCCGAATACAAACTAGCTCCTCCTACTTGCATAGGTTTGTCTGGAGACCTGGCATGAACTGGGCAGGCACTCATAAAATGGCCAGGCTTCCCACAGGAAAAGCATATCCCCCCACCACGACGAGCCGCAGACACCCCCTTTTTTGTATCAACAACACCGGGCTGTCTGGGTTCCTCCGTCTGCACTGGTGGGTCCTCCTCCCTAGCGAGGACATCAGGGGGCACTTTTTGCATATGTCTTTCCCTAAGGTGTCTATCCACCCGGATGGCAAGGGACATGGCGGCCTCCAGCAACCTGGGGGCGGCGTACTGCACCAGAGTATCCTGCAACTTTGGAGACAAACCCTGTACAAATTGACTCCTAAGTGCAGGGTCATTCCACTGAGTGTTAGTGTCCCATCTCCTAAACTCTGAGCAGTACTCCTCAGCAACCCGGGCTCTCTGTTTACACCTATGGATTTGGGATTCTGCCAGGGCAACGCCATCAGGATCCCCATACACAAGCGCCAAAGCCGCAAAAAACTCGTCCACGGACACCAATGATGGAGAATCATCCGGTAGGGAGAAGGCCCAGGATCGGGGATCACCTTTAGGAAGGGACATAATGATTCCCACCCGTTGCTCTTCACTCCCTGATGAACGAGGGCGCAGCCTGAGATATAATTTACAGGCTTGTTGAAACACCAAGAATTGATCTCTCCTTCCAGAAAATCTGTCAGGGAGGGATATCTTGGGTTCTGGCTGAGCCTGTCTCTGAACCAAGCCCCCAAAGCCCACAACTGCTGCAGTTGCTGCACCAACTCACCGCGCAGCTCCCTAATCTCCTCAGTAAGGGTCTGCAGCATTTGGGCAAAGGTATGAACTGGGTCCATGGCTCAGCAGAAAAAAAAAGTTATTGGTTGGTGATAATGTCACGATGACCCATCCTGTGTGACGCGACCCGCAGGCCGGTAACTAAAACAACAAGACGCGGCATGTGATACTGTCCTGTGTGACATGGGGAAAGGGGAAACAGTTACAATGGTGGGTGCTGCGATAGGGAAAGGGGATGTGGAGACCTCCTGCACTCCCCTGAGTCAGTGTCCCTAACGCTCCTAACGTTCCCTATGCCGATTCCGCACCGGACGCCGATCAGGAACCTGTCACCCTAGCACACCCTACACCTATCCCTTGCTAGGGAGCTGGGTGGCGCAGGCACTGGCCCCACTGCTGTACTTATACACACTAAGGAAAAACACAAACAGGGAAGCACCACTTAGGTTTTACCTTTGCAACATAAATTTATTTTGCACCTTATTAGCCCATCTGGCTGTCAATCATAAGCAATTGCTCTGTACTATGATGTGTTTATGGGCTCAGTTGTGAATTCGCTTTCTGGCCTACCTCTGGTTACTGCTGAAGGTGGTGGAGCTGGTCAGGTTGACAGATTGGTTGCGAGTTCTCTTTCTGGGCTCCCTCTGGTGGTTACTGGAGGTAATGGAGCTGATCTGATTAACAGAGGCTTGCCACCTGATAATGAGGACGATGATTGGAGATCTAGGGTTTCAGACTGGATTTAAGACAGCTGACTCCCTCTATCCCTGCTGGTCATTTTTTCCTGCCTCCTGATGTCTTAGTTTTCAGCTCAGTTCCTGCATGCTCAGCTAAGTGTTCTTTTGCTATTCTGTTCACATTTGATCTGGCTTTGTCTATTTCAGTTTTGTGTGGGTCAGCCAGCTCCGGCTGGGGCTGTGCTGAATCACCATCCATATGTTACTGCTTGTGCCAGTTTGCTTTGTTCAATGTTAGATTAGTCTCTTTTTGCTCTGCTTTCAGGATATACCAGAGTGCTGATATAGTGGGCGAAGTCGTGCGGCTTCAGTATTTTTGCATCAGACGTGTTGGAACTTTTTGCAGGGTTTTTTGCGTGATTCCAGACTGTGTCTTTCCTTTCCTGTCCTGTCTAGTCAGTGTGGGCCCCATCGTTTGCTCAGTCTATTTTCCTACCTGCGTTTGTGTTTTCATCTTGTCTCACCGACAATATATGTTTGGGGGCTATCTATTCCTTTGGGGTCTGCTCTGGGGCAGTATAGATTTCCCCTTTCTTGCTTTAGGCTCAGTTAGCTCTTCGGCTGTGCCGAGGCGTCTAGGATCATCGTAGGAATGCTCCACGGCTACTGCTAGTTGTGTGGATAGGATCAGGGGTCTGCAATCCACTTAGTTACCAACCTCTCTGGTTTTCTGTGGCTTAGCTTGGACCTGCTCTCCTCCTCTTTGACCCATTCATAACACAGAAGAATGTTAAACATAATCTTCTCGCTGATCCAGCAAAGATAATTTTCCCTCCTTTGCATATTAAACTTGGGCTTATGAAGAATTTTGTCAAAGCAATGAACAAAGGATCGGAAGCCTTTTCTTACTTGCGACAGAAATTTCCAAGAATAAGTGATGCCAATATTAAAGAAGGTATTTTTATTAGCCCACAGATCAGAGATACAATGAATGACAGTAGCTTTGATGGTCTTTTGCAAGGTGCTGAACAAGTGGCATGGAGAGCCTTTAAAGATGTAACGTACAACTTCCTTGGCAACAGCAGGGCACCGAACTTTGAACAACTCATGGACAACATGCTCACAGCATATCATTTGATGAAATGCAATGTCACTAAAAATTCATTTTCTACTTTCTCACTTGGACTTTTTTTCCAGTCAATCTTGGTGCCGTTAGCGAGGAACACGGTGAAAGATTTCACCAAGACATTGCGCTGATGGAGAAAAGGTACCAGGGAAAGTGCAGTACATCAATGCTGGCTGACTATTGCTGGAATCTTATTTGAGAAGCATCTGACACGGATTATAAAAGAAAATAATCTGCAAAACACTTTTGAACAATTGCTTTTGCTACTGACATCGACATCGATGCACATGTATGTAGTGTCTCTTACATCATCATATAGACTATAAACTGTTTTTTCTTAATCCCTTACTGCCAGCTGATGGAATAGTACGTCAGCTGGCAATATTCCCTGCTTTGAGATGGGCTCCGGCGGTGAGCCCACCTCAAAGCCGCGACATGTCAGCTGTTTTTAACAGCTCACGTGTGCCCGCAATAGGCGCAAGCGGAATATTGATCCGCCCATGCCTATTAAGTAGTTAAATGCCACTGTTAAACTCTGGCAGTGGGCATTTAAATGCACTTCCGGACGCCGGTCTGGAAATACGCTGTAGTCGGCGCTCATAGCAAGTCTGTAATTCTGTTTGAAAGAGGTGATCTGAGCATCACCTCTATGAAGCAGGGGCATCGCGCTATGGCAGCTTCTAGCCTCCTATGGAGGCTATTGAAGCATGCCAAAAGTAAAAAAAAGTGTAAATAAAAAAAACAAGTTCAAATCACCCCCCTTTCGCCACAATCAAATTAAAACAATAAAAAAATCAAACCTACACATGTTTGATATCGCTGTGTTCAGAATTGCCGAATCTATCAATAAAAAAAAATTATCCTGATCGCTAAATGGCATAGCGATATAAAAAAATCAAAACGCCAGAATTACGTTTTTTTTGTCACCGCGACATTGTATTAAAATGCAATAATGGGCAATCAAAAGAATGTATCTGTACAAAAGTGGTATCATTAAAAACGTTAGCTCGGCACGCAAAAAATAAGCCTGCACCCAACCCAAGATCACGAAAAATAGAGACGCTACGGGTCTCAGAAAATTGCGCAATTTTTTTTTGTTAGCGAACTTTGGATTTTTTTTTTCACCACTTAGATAAAAGAGAACCTAGACATAGTTGGAGTCTGTGAACTCTTAATGACATGGAGAATCATAATGACAGGTCAGTTTTAGCAGTTAGTGAACCTTTATTAACCAATCATTAAAAAGTTTTCAAAACTTCAAAAAACAGGCAAACAAAAATTGGCTTATTGCTGATTTTCAAAATCCAGCCACAAACACTAGAGAGTCGTTCCAATGTCAGGTAGAGGGTCACAAACCTATTTGTCCCTATAGGGCCCTATATCTCTCTCCTACCTGACAGCGGAGGTTGGCACCCTCTTGATACGCAAATGGCGCCCCCGCTCCTCGGCGGCTCTCCCTAATCACCCTGTTGACTCCTATCTAAATGACATCAGCTTGGAGTACAACAGATGGCCGGGGACAAAAATATAATAGATAATAACCCCATGCCACAAACCACCAAGACAAAAATATAAGGAATAGTAACTGGAAAAAACTCTAATTTTTGGCAGATTTGTAAACATTTGCTTTGGGAGGAAAAGGAGTCTAACTAACTATATTTAGGTGTCTCCCTGCCTGACAGCGGAGCTTTTGCACCCTACGTTACTCTGGTGCCCCCGCTCCACGTGGGCTGACCCTTACTGACCCCTACACTTCTCACCCAGAAAGAGGAAAGAGGGTGTCAGAACATATGGCCAAGGGAGACAGGGGTAATAACTTAGAATTATCCCTGAAAAAATCCCCCCCAAAGACAAAAAATGTTTTAATAATAATAATTAAAAAAAAAAAAATGTATCTGCAAACTGATGTATACAGTGTATGGGATAATAGTGCATTAGCAAAGGCAGTTGCAAGTAAAGGGGGTAAGATATCAATCAGAACAGATACACAATCATTTAAATGTTCTTAAGCAGCATTAATGTACATTTCTCACATCACAGAACGCTGCTATTACCTCTAATCCCCAACAACACATTTTTCATATTGCATCATGCCCAAAACAATGAGCCATTGATCGCTCAGGCTCAAAATTGCACTGTCCCAAAAAAAAAAAAAAAAAAACCTACCTGCAACCAGGCATGACATCTGATGCTCGGAGGGAGCATTCATAATACATCATGGGCCTCCTGATGAACTCCTTTTACGGGAGGGAAATGCGTCGAGGCGATTTTTCATTGGCCATGAGCTAAGTTCTTACATATTTGTCAATTTTGTTGATTTAATACTTGGGGATAGTGTAGGGAAGGTGACCTGATGGACGGACGGACTAGTCAGAGTGAAGAAAGATAGGTTTGCACAGTGTAGGTAGGAGTCAGTGATTATAGTGGGGAAACAACTAGGAAAGTGTAGTGGACGTGCAGTACCTTGGGATGACCATTAGATGGCAGGGTGGAGTGTGAGCAAAGGACTTTACAGCAGCTTAGGGCTTTAGAAACCGTTGGTCATGGGGGGCGAGGTGACAGTTGGAGTGACAGTTTCAAGGAACCGGGTGAGCTATAAATTCTGAGGGAGGGTTCCAGAAGATTCCAGTCCCCAAGGGAGCTCAAGTGACAGGAGGACTACGACAGTCTGTGCACTCTGAGGAGAATCCAGACCAGGGGGACTGAGGAGAGAGGACGTCAGGGGGGTGGTCCTGACAGGAAAGGACCGCAGTTGAGACGAGGTACTGGGTGTAAGACACCGTATGTGACACGACGACTGAGCAGTAGAAGCGCTGTTGGTTAATGGGCCTAAGGCGGCCACAGTGACGGAACTGTCAGGAGCGTCGACAGTAAAGGAGGGGACGGTGTGTGCAGACACGTCTCCAGTGTACGGTGTGAGAAGCGGCTCTGGAAACGGAGGGCCGCGAGGTGTGCCGTCAGTCGGACGGCAAGTGAAGAAATAAACTTGGACCTGTTGCACCCAGAATCTGCCTCCATCGTGTCTCTGTTGTCATCTCTGCGCGGTATAAAAGTAGGACCACCCCCCCAGCTCGGCACCCCACCACCGACACTACATTAGTGCAATTTGAGCCAGGTGATCAATGGCTTATTGTTTTTGGGCATGAAGCAATATGAAAATATGCTGTTATGGGGGATTAGAGGTAATAGCAGCGGTTGGTGATTTGAGAAATGTTTATTAATGCTGTTTAAGAATACTCAGATGGTTGTATATCTGTTTTGATTGATACCTTACCCCCGTTATTTGAAACTGCCTTTGTCAAAGTACTATCACCCCGCCTATATATATTGAGGTGATTTTTCAGTGGCCATGAGCTAAGTTCTTACATATTTGTTAATTTGCTGATTTTTTTTTTTTTTTTTTTTTTGGGACAGTGCAATTTTGAGCCTGAGCGATCAATGGCTCATTGTTTTGGGCATGATGCAATATGAAAAATGTGTTGTTGGGGATTAGAGGCAATAGCAGCGTTTTGTGATGTGAGAAATGTACATTAATGCTGCTTAAGAACATTTAAATGATTATGTATCTGTTCTGATTGATATCTTACCCCCTTTACTTGCAACTGCCTTTGCTAATGCACTATTATCCCATACACTGTATACATCAGTTTGCAGATACATTTTTTTTTTTTTTTTTTATTATTGTTAAAACATTTTTTGTCTTTGGGGGGGATTTTTTCAGGGATAATTCTAAGTTATTACCCCTGTCTCCCTTGGCCATATGTTCTGACACCCTCTTTCCTCTTTCTGGGTGAGAAGTGTAGGGGTCAGTAAGGGTCAGCCCACGTGGAGCGGGGCACCAGAGTAACGTAGGGTGTAAAAGCTCCGCTGTCAGGCAGGGAGACACCTAAATATAGTTATTTAGACTCCTTTTCCTCCCAAAGCAAATGTTTACAAATCTGCCAAAAATTAGAGTTTTTTCCAGTTACTATTCCTTATATTTTTGTCTTGGTGGTTTGTGGCATGGGGTTATTATCTATTATATTTTTGTCCCCGGCCATCTGTTGTACTCCAAGCTGATGTCATTTAGATAGGAGTCAACAGGGTGATTAGGGAGAGCCGCCGAGGAGCGGGGGCGCCATTTGCGTATCAAGAGGGTGCCAACCTCCGCTGTCAGGTAGGAGAGAGATATAGGGCCCTATAGGGACAAATAGGTTTGTGACCCTCTACCTGACATTGGAACGACTCTCTAGTGTTTGTGGCTGGATTTTGAAAATCAGCAATAAGCCTATTTTTGCTTGCCTGTTTTTTGAAGTTTTGAAAACTTTTTAATGATTGGTTCATAAAGTATCTTTTAAGGATTGATTTTTTTGTATATGAGCCATTGAATAATTAATCCAGAATTATATTTATTAAGAATTTTAGCAGTTAGTGAACCTAGCAAATAGGCCAATCAAAAAACAAGTGTGGAATTACACTTTTTTGCAATTTAACCGCACTTGGAATTTTTTTTTCATTTTGAGTACACGACAGGTTGAAACCAATGATGTCTTTCAAAAGTACAACTTGTCCCGCAAAAAATAAGCCCTCACACGGCCATATTGATGGAAAAATAAAAGTTATGGTTCTGGAAAGAAGGGGAGTGAAAAACGAAAACGAAAATTCGAAAAACGCTCCGGTCATGAAGGGGTTAAAAACCTTATGTGATACAGACTTTTGGAGCACATATTCATGTTCAGCATATCAAAATCTATAAGGTACAATAAAATGTTCTCAGGGGACAAGAACTTCCCTGAAATTTGTTGCGCAGTGTTACTAATCTAGGTCTGACAGGTCCTTTTTTTTTAAAAAAAAAAGACAAAAATAGTGCTCTTCGTTTGCTGTTAGAATCCTGATTAACTTTGGTTTAAACAAATGATTTTTCAGTGTGAAACACTAGTTTAATATGTACCTGATGGTGGTTCACTGCTATTCACATTGAAAATATCCTTTTTCTACATAGTTTACGCATAGAGCATATAGCTGGACATCTATAGTAAATACAACACAAGCTTTACTTCATCTTACATTGATTTCTCAACAGTGAAAGAGAACAGTCTGAGAAGACATCAATCATTAGTTCTTATGTACTTATGAAATGACTTGATGCAAAAAAAAATTTTTACTTGTTCATATAACAGCTTTTTGGATGCTTTTCTTACAACAAATGGCATTGTGGATTATAAATGATCTAGGGAAAAATCACATATAATTGAGTAAGAAAGCTTGAACTTGAAGGATCTGTGTCTTTTGGTTGAAATTGATGTAACCATCTAAATGCCCGTGCATGGGTGTTTATTAAGGGTTCTGTCCCATTTCACCACTAAGCCACACTTAGCCAGAATAAATCTATGACTAACCATGAAGTGACGGCAAATTGCAAGGATTTGTAATCATATCATGATTAGTGGGGGTACAACTTCTGTGACTACTAGCGATCATCGAGAGGAAAACTCATTAAGCTCTTTGTATACTACCGAATCTTTACCTGCAGAGCAGCATTGCCATTTACTCTAATGGATGGAGCCCCTTAATATTCAAGGTTGATGAGTATCCCAGAGGTTGGACCCCTACAGATCATAAAGTGGTAGCATTTACCAATGATATGCCATTACTTTGTAACTATATGTCATTACATTGTAGAAGGATCGTCTTTATTCTCATTTGCACAAGGAAAGACTAGAAGCAATGGGCTGAAACTGAATGGGAGGAGACACAGATTAGATATTAGAAAAAACTTTTTAACAGTTAGGGTGATCAATGAGTGGAACAGGCTGCCACGAGAGGTGGTGAGTTCTCCTTCCATGGAAGTTTTCAAACAGAGGCTGGACAGACTTCTGTCTGGGATGATTTAGCAAATCCTGCTTTGAGCAGAGGGTTGGACCAGATGACCCAGGAGGTCCCTTCCAACGCTACGATTCTATGATTCTATTATTCTATGATTTGTTATTCCCATCTCAGAAAGTCAAGGAAGGGTCTGACAGTGGCAACCTCAACCCAACCTGAAAATGAAGAAGCCACAATGCTGCTTTAGGGCCCTTCAGAGTTTTTAAAGTGCACATGAGCACTCCCAGTCACTGTCTGTGCAGCACTGTGCAGTTTCCTGCTGCTGGAAAACTAAAACGTTTCTGATGGGAATACCCATTTAAGGGGTTTACAGTCATGATAGGGGGATTTACTAGAACTGTTGTATATTTTCCTCCATGCTGCTACTGCTTTTCTCCGTATGCTGAACATTGAATGAAGAGTTGGAATCCATCCCAATATGCTGTGCTTTGTCTGGGAGATCTCACAGCAGCTAGTCATCACCCACCAGCTCAGAATGGATTCCAAATTGAAGAGAAACCATGCTAAGGGCAAACTGGTAACATGTAGGATTCAAGTCATACAATGGTCAGACATAGGGTTTTTATTCATATATACACTGGATAGCTTATGCTAAAGAATTACTTTAAAGTAAATTCTGTTAACAGAGCCTCAGTGTGACATTAGAAACTATATACAGAGGGGGAAATAAGTATTGACCACGTCACCAATTTTCTATGTAAATATATTTCTAAAGGTGATATTGACATGAAATTCTCACCAGATATCGGTAACAACCCATCCAATCCACACAGGCAAAGAAATCAAACCATATATGTCCATAAATTAGTTATGTATAAGGCCAGACCATGTTCACAGGTTGAGTATTTGGTGAGTTTTTACCTCAGTAATTGTAAGTCAAAAACAAGAGAGGAATAACCAAAAGAAAAGTATAATAGAAACACATCACCACTTCTGTATTTTGTACTCACTTCTGGTTTTAGCTTACAAATTCTGTGGTTAAAACTCACCAAATACGCAATGTGTGCACGTGGCCTCATAATGAAAAGTTACACTGAAAAAGTATTAAACATATGAAGAAAGAGAGGTGCAAAAAGCCAAGAAAAGTCATTACACCAGCTGAAAATTAATCAGCAATTAGAAAGTAATCCTGCCACTTAGTGAGATCTCATCTCCCGAGATCTTACTGCCAAGATCAACATCTGCGCATGCGCCGCCCCCTTAGGCCATTTTCATGGAGTCCATCGCATAGAAAACCATGGAACTGCAGGGGCTTTGGCCTTACACAAAGCAGCAGCACCAAACATCCGCAGCGGCGTGCCGCACAACCGAACACCCCCTCATCCCAGCCTGTGGCTTGCAGCAATGCTCCACTCTTGCCTCCTCCAGCAGCGATCCTGGGATCCCGGTAAGCAAGAAGATGTATGGATTATAAGAAGCACCACCATTTTACTTAAAAAATTATTTTTTCCTATTTTTCTCCTCAAAATTTGGGGTGCGTCTTATAATCCGGCTCATCTTATAATCCACAAACTACAATAATTTATGGACATCTATGGTTTGATTTATTTGCCTGTGTGGATTAGATTGGTTGTTACTGACATCTAGTGAGGATTACATGTCAATAGCACATTTATAAATATATTTAATTAGACAATTGGTGACATTTAATACTTACTTCACCCTCGGTATATAGTACATGAAATAATACATATGTTAATAAAAAAAGAGCCTATATAAAAACAATAGGACAGATTTATCAGCACTATCAAAATCATAGATAGTACAAACTTAGACAAGACAGTCTTAAAATGTACCAGATTGATCAAAGTGGTCCAGTATTGTTGAGAAGTCTGGCATTTTTTTAAGACCAACATAACTTAGGATAAAACAGTGAATAAATACCTGCAGCAAGTAATCACGGTACTTCATTGACACTTATCTAATCAAACAAGCGTAAAATCCCTCCAATTAGGATTGTCTCTACCTCCAATATCTCACCATGCTTTGTGTCATCAGGCCTCAAAATTAATGGGGACAGAGAATAACCTTGTCCTTACTGTTGTATGCCTTTTTTTAAGACTGTCTAGTTTAAGTTTACATCATTTTTCACTTGGCTTACTTTGTGCCAGGAATGTGCATTGCAATTGTGCTGCAGTTTTTGGCACATGATGGTGCATGATAATCCAAGCCTTTTTTCTGTTAAGGTACAACCTTCTTCAACAAGGCCAAACCTTCTCGCTGAACCATAAAAACAATCGGAGTGCACCTTATTACAGATATCATGAAAAGTGGTGCACTCACCCCTTAAAAAATTAAAATGCAAGTAAACATGAACAGAGAAAAAAGACAAAAGGGCGCTATGAAGTCACAAACATAAATTAGACAAATAAAAATATTTATTCTAACATGTAACCACCAGTATTGATGCCACCCTATCTTCCACAGGGAAGCGGGTGGAGAGAAGCCGTCGAGAGCCCACCTGTCCTACTAGTCTCCCTTGCGACTTGGACCCTAGTGGCTATTAAACTATGTGTCTCTCTGAAACACCACAACATTCCACATCTAATGGTCATCTTAGCTACTTTTTTTGGTTTCAGGTCTTGTCTTCTTGTGTATCTCTCTCACAGGATACTTATACTATTCAGCTTTAGGGTTTGGTAATTTCCATACTTTATTATTTCTATTAAAGCCTCTTTCCTGATTATATGCTTTCTACTGCGGTACATTTTTAATTTT
The DNA here is from genome assembly GCF_039654945.1 of Dendrobates tinctorius. Classification (NCBI taxonomy): domain Eukaryota; kingdom Metazoa; phylum Chordata; class Amphibia; order Anura; family Dendrobatidae; genus Dendrobates; species Dendrobates tinctorius. Next base: position 73,388,573 of record NW_027361829.1, read on the forward strand.
TTTTTAATACTTATTTTTAACAGTCTGCGGATATTTTCACCTTTACTACCTAAAGCACTGTCTCTGTTCTCACATGCCTGTTGATTTGAGTTCATCATTTAATTGTCTATACATGGGCTCATCATTAATTCTAAGCTATTTGCACCATTGGTATTGATTGTCTTGTCCTTTCTTTTGTATGATTGCTATTTCAACATCACAGTACTGTGGCGCTATTATTTTGGTAGGGACCCTGTTTATTTTGGTATTCAACTTTTTAGCCGAGTTAGTGTGTTTCCCTTTTTTTAGGATAGCTGATTATTGTATATAGCCTTTTGTGGCTTTATAAATGTTTTTAGTTAAATATTAAATATTATGGGTGATCCTCACGATTTGCATACTTTTTGTCTCTCTGATTATTTCTCCATATTTTGGAAGCGGATCCTGTTTTTCTCATTGGTGGTGCCCACCTATTTGTGTACTTTTTCCTTGATGTAGAAAGTGTCTAAAACACATCATATATGTGGTGGAAGTCATGAAGTGTTTTGTTGCAGATTTCACTAGATTTTTGGTACATTTAGAGTACAGATGAGAGTATTATACTGTACGTACTTGTGCTGACCATGTTGAAATCGAATAGCACACTACCTAAAATTCAACAGGGCTGTTCAGATAACAGTTTTTTTCTCACGTATCATGTGTCCATTTGAAGAAAATTGCAGAATGTACTGGTCTCTTTTGGATGATACATACCCATTCAAGTCTATGGGTGAGCAAAAAAGGATTGGACTCAATATATATATTCATATTTTGCGGATTATAAGATGCTCCAGATTATAAAACGCATCCCAAATTTTGAGGAGAAAAATAGGAAAAAACTTTTTTTTTTTAATAAAATGGTGGTGCTTCTTATAATCCATGCGTCTTATTGCTTACCAGGGTCCCAGGGTCACTGCTGGAAGAGCAAGAGTGGAGCAATGCTGCAGGCCGCAGGCTGAGATGAGTGGGTGTTCAGATGTGTGGCATGCCGCTGTGGATGTCCGGTGCTGCTGTGGGTGTCTGGTGCCGCTGCGGGGGCTCTGCTATAATTTTATGAAAGGCCAGAGCCCCTGCAGTTCCATGGTTTCCTATGCGGTGGACTCCGGGAAAATAGCTGTCGGGGGCGGCGCATGTGCAGATGGAGATCTCGGCACCAAGATCTCGGGAGCTGAGATCTCAGCACTAAAAAGTAGGAAACCATGGAACTGTGGGGGCTCTGGCCTTTCACAAAATGTTGGCAGAGCCCCAGCAGCAGCACGGGACACCCACAGCAGCACCGGACACCCGCACTGGGCACCAGCAGCGGCACGCCGCACATCCAAACACCCCCTCATTCCAGCCTGCGGCCTTCAGCAATGCTCCACTCTTTCCTGCTCCAGCCACGACCCTGGGACCCTGCTCCACCATGGCCGGTAAGGTATATACTCATTAAAGAGACGCACCCCCATTTCCCCCCCAAATTTGGGGGTAAAAAAGTGCATCTTATAATCCAAAAAATACATTAATCCAGAGTGCATCCGATCTTAAGGATACATTGCAATAATTTTGATCATGTACATTTTAAACTTTTGATGTGTACAGATCCCATACGGATATAAAACATATGGATGACACACAGATTAAATATGCATGGCAATATGGATGAAATCCATTCTTTTTTTCTGGATGAAAATCGGCCAATTTTTAAAACACTTGTCTAACTCGGATTTAACCTGATAATTCTACCATCAGTATCTTTTCAAGTCTTTAACAAAATAACGTGGAAACTTTTCACTTTTCTAATTAACCCCTTAAGCCCCAAGGGTGGTTTGCACCTTCATGACCGGGCTAATTTTTACAATTCTGACCACTGTCCCTTTATGAGGTAATAACTCTGAAACGCTTCCATGGATCCCGGTGATTCTGACACTGTTTTCCCATGACATATTGTACTTCATGTTAGTGGTAAAATTTCATTCATATAACTTGCGTTTATTTGTGAAAAAAATGGAAATTTGCTGAAAATTTTGAAAATTTTGCATTTTTCCAAATTTGAATTTTTATGCCCTTAAATCACAGAGATGTGGCACACAAAAAACTTAATAAGTAACATTTCCCACATGTTTACTTTACACCAGCACAATTTTGGAACCAAAATTTTTTTTGTTAGGAAGTTATAAGGGTAGTTATAAGGGAAGTTATTGACCAGCGATTTCTCATTTTTGCAACACCATTTTATTTTTACGGACCACATCACATTTAAAGCCACTTTGAGGGGTCTATATGATAGAAAATACCCAAAAGTGACACCATTCTAAAAACTGCACCCCTTAAGGTGCTCAAAACCACATTCAATAAGTTTATTAACCCTTTAGGTGCGTCACAGGAATTTTTTGAATATTTAAAAAAAAATGAACATTTAACTTTTTTTCACAAAAAAAAACTTCAGGTTCAATTTTTTTATTTTACCAAGGGTAACAGGAGAAATTGGACTGCAAAAGTTATTGTGCAATTTGTCCTGAGTACGCTGATACCTGATATGTGGGGGGGAAAGCACTGTTTCGGCGCATGGCAGACCTCAGAAGGAAAGGAGCGCCGTTTGACTTTTTCAATGCAAAATTGGCTGGAATTCAGATTGGACGCCATGTCGCGTTTGGAGAGCCCCTGATGTACCTAAACAGTGGAAACACCCCACAAGTGACCCCATTTTGGAAACTAGACCCCCCAAGGAACTTATCTAGATATGTGGTGGGAACTTTGAAACCACAAGGGCTTCACAGAAGTTTATAACATACAGCGGTACAATTAAAAAATCATATTTTTTCCACAAAAATGATCTTTTCACCCCAATTTTTATTTTCCCAAGGGTAACAGGACCCTAAAAGTTATTGTGCAATTTGTCCTGAGTACGCTGATACCCTATATGTGGGTGTAAATGACTATTTGGGTGCATGGCAGAGCTCAGAAGGGAAGCAGTGCCATTTGATGTTTTTGGCTGGAATTGAGATCGGACACCATATCGCGATTGGAAAACCCCTGATGTACCAAAACAGTGGAAGCCCCCCACAAATGACACCATTTTCGAAACTAGACCCCCAAGGTGGTGAGAACTTTGAACCCCCAAGGGCTTCACAGAAGTTTATAACATACAGCCGTACAATTAAAAAATCATATTTTTTCCACAAAAATGATCTTTTCACCCTCAATTCTTATTTTTCCAATTGTAACAGGACCCTAAAAGTTATTGTGCAATTTGTCCTGAGTGCGCTGATACCCCACATGTGGGGGTAAACCACTATTTGGGCACATGGCAGAGCTCGGAAGGGAAGCAGCGCCATTTGACGTTTTTGGCTGGAATTGAGATCTGACACCATGTCGCGTTTGGAAAGCCCCTGATGTACCAAAACATGGGTATTTATATGCGTCTTTTTGATCGCACGTTATTGCACTTTTTGTTCGTTGGTATGATAATAAATCATTAGTTTTGCTTCGTTTTTTATTTTTATTCCTTAAGGGGTTCACTAAAGGGTTTAACTAATGGGATAGTTTTATAGGGCGGGTCGTTACGGACACGGCGATATCAAACATGTGTACTTTTATTGTTTTTTTTTTTATTTTCAAAAAATGAATATATTGGGGAATATTTTTTTTTACTAATTTATTTAGCGATTTTTTTAAAATTATTTTTACACTTTTTTTTTTGTTAACTTTATTATATTGTCCCAGGTGGGACATCACTGTCCTGTGACAGATCGCTGATCTGTCACATCACAGATCACTGTGACAGATCAGCAATCTGACACAGGCAGTGTGCAGGCTTCCTCAGGCCTATGCTTTGCAGGCAGTGAGGAAGTCAGCTCCCTACAGGCCCCCGAAGGTCCCCGTCGCCATCTTGGATCTGGGGCCCTGTAGGGAAAGAGCCCCCCGCAGCAGCGCTGCACATTGCGCTGCCGTGGGGGGCTCAAGGAAGCACGGAGGGAGCCTCCTCCCTGCCGATGCTTCCCTTTAACCCCCGGTACACCGAGATCGTGTTTGATCGCGGTGTGCAAGGGGTTAACGTCTAGGGGGTGGTCCGTGACCGCCCCTGACACATTGTGCCGGGTGTCAGCTGTGATAATCAGCTGACACCCAGCCGCGATCAGCGGCGCTCACCATGTGAGCGCCGCTGATGGCTATGACGTACTATCCTGTCCCTGGAACCCTCCGTCAGGAACAATATTCGCACTAACTTGTAATGGAACAATGTGCCTGTCAAGCGCAGGCTAGAAAAATGCCTAGAATATCTAATTTTCTCAATTTCAGTGATCTAAAAGTGATCAGAGACCTTCATAGGGATGTAATAAAAGAGACTACACATTATCAGGTGCACAACAAACCCATTTACTCAACATAAAATTAATAACTTTGATATACACAAATTTCAAAACTCCCACCAAATAGCCCCCAATGATATCAAGTAACGGTTATTAAAAAGAGAAAATTTTGGCACAAAAACATTTTCTAGGCACCTAGAATAATATTACACACAGAATTAATCTGAATTAGATCCTGAAGGTTCCCCAGAAAAAACACATTTGCAAGGCAAAGAGCAAGAATTGCAATACATTTTTGCTTGTGTCAGGCAGATTGCATGATGACATTTGAGACATTTGAGACATTGAGACTTCTGTTCCCGCTTTCCATGGTGCAGGTGGTGCATCTCCTTCTTTTGGGAGGTGGTACAGGTGTTGGATTTTCAGTATCAATATCTGGGCAGAATCTTTTGAGCCTAACTTGAAGGCCAGAGGGGATACCGATGGTTTTCATACTTCTCCTGCGTAGCTCTCCAAGCATTAGTTCATGGGCCAATTTTTTCAGGTACAATCATCTACGGAGTGGTTCAAGCTGGTTTTCAAGGTAAATGATTTGTGAATTTATACCACCCAAATTTAGCATAGCGAAAAATATGACCATTGGCCAGCGCTTGGTGTTTCTGCTGACGCTGAAAGTTGAGCACATCTGATCAGCTGTATCAACACCCCCTTTGGCTTCATTATAAAATGTAATAATCTCTGGTTTTTGCTTTGCTTCAGATTTAGGATCGATGGCATCATCATTATGAAGTGTTGAGAGAAGAAGTAAATTTTTTTTTTTCGCGTGGTACATAGGAAACCAAAACCTTTCCATCATTGTGGGGTCTGCATCATCATCATCATCTAACAGCATGTTTCCCACTTCCTCAACATGATGGGGTTTTGAAAGATCATACATTTTCTTCTCCATTTCAGAAGATAATCTGAAGCAAGAGAGAGAATATGCATTAGGGAACAATGTGCCTGAGAAGCACACTTTCATTTGTAAGAAAATCTGCCTTATTTATATGAAATATCCACAAACCTTTCTCTATCCATTCATAAAACAAGCTAAATAAACAATAGTAATGACTAAAAACATTACATACCAACCTTATAAAGTGTGATGTGTTCGGGACCAATGAGCCTGAGAAGCCAGCAAAGCTATATCTTCCTTCCTGAAGCTCTGCAGACCAACTGTGGTATCAGGTTTCACACAGCAGCTAGAGCCAGGAGACTCTAGAGGGAGGGGGTTTCCTGAAAATCTGGTGAGAAGGGAGAAATGAAAGTAGAAGAGCTGCGCCTGTCAGATCCATTGTTCCTGACGGAGGGTTAAGTCTCAGGGCACATGGACGGGATAGTACGTCTCATGGCAGAAAGAGGTTAATCATTATTGCTCAAAAATTGTTGATTTTAAAGAACAGCATATGAGACTGAAAGGATAACCTATGTTACTATAGTAGTTTTTTAGAATGATTTTACATAGAGGTCTTGTTTACTTGATAATTTAAAATAATCATATATGATCTTTACATTTTTTCAGACACATTTTGTTTTAAAAATATCTTAAAGATGCCTAGACATAAGTAATGTTCCCAAATGAAGTCATAAAAATAAACGTGATCCATTTTAATATTTTGGTGCTGGTGATATGTTGATTAAAAATGAATTATGGCTTTGAAAATGTAGTTTCTACTTCATTAAGCAAAGAGCTTAATAATACAATTTGTCTAATTAACAATGTAATCTGATAGAGTACTAAGAAATTGATTGAGAACTTTTAAGTAAATTGCTTCAGATAAATTAAATTATTCACATTGACATTCATGCAGCATCAGTAGATCTTTTCTTCTGAGTGCTAGGCAAAATATATACGTGGTGGTTAGGCACTTATTGCAATAAATAAAGGACATTTGTGAACTTCAGTAATGACTATGAAACATATTGCTTTTTATATATCTAATAGTATATAAAAGAAAGTGACAACAAAGAACTATTTCCAGATCTTAAAAGGCTAGTGCAACACTAAGACTTTGAATAACTCTAATTTAACCCCTTCCTGACATGAGACGTACTATCCCGTCCACGGTACCCGGGCCCGTATGACCGGGGACGGGATAGTACGTCTACCGCGATCAGCGGCGCCCACGTGGTGAGCGCCGCTGATCGCGGCCGGGTGTCAGCTGATTATCACAGCTGACACCCGGCACTATGTGTCAGGGGCGGTCACGGACCGCCCCCGACACATTAACCCCTTGCACACCGCGATCAAACGCGATCGCGGTGTACCGGGAGTTAAAGGGAAGCATCGGCAGGGAGGGGGCTCCCTCCGTGCTTCCCTGAGCCCCCCACGGCAGCGCAATGTGCAGCGCTGCTGCGGGGGACTCCTATCCTCCAGGCCCCCGAATCCAAGATGGCGACGGGGGCCTTCGGGGGCCTGGGGAAGCTGGCTTCCTCAGTGCCTGCAAAGCGCAGGCATGAGGAAGCCTTGTGCACTGCCTGTGACAGATTGCTGATCTGTCACAGTGATCTGTGATGTGACAGATCAGCGATCTGTCACAGGACAGTGATGTCCCACCTGGGACTATGTAATAAAGTAAAAAAAAATTTAAAAAAAAGTGTAAAAATAAATTAAAAAAAATCGCCAAATAAATTAGTAAAAAAAAAAAAAAATATTCCCCAATAAATTCATTTTTTTAAAATAATAAAAAAAAAAAAACAATAAATGTACACATATTAGGTATCGCCGCGTCCGTAACGACCTGCCCTATAAAACTGTCCCATTAGTTAACCCCTTTAGCGAACCCCTTAAAAAATAAAAATAAAAAACGAAGCAAAAAATAATGATTTATTATCATACCGCCAAACAAAAAGTGCAATAACGCGAGATCAAAAAGACGCATATAAATATCCATGGTACCGCTGAAAACGTCATCTTGTCCCGCAAAAAACAAGCCGCCACACAGCATCATCAGCAAAAAAATAAAAAAGTTATAACTCGCAGAATAAAGCGATGCAAAAATAATTATTTTTTATATAAAATAGTTTTCATTGCATAAAACCGACAAAAACATAAAAAAATGACCTAAATGAGGTATCGCTGTAACCGTACTGACCCGAAGAATAAAAGCGCTTTATCAATTTTACCGCACGCGGAACGGTGTAAACGCACCCCCCCCAAAAGAAATTCATGAAACGCTGGTTTTTGTTCATTCTGCGTCCCAAAAATCGGAATAAAAAGCGATCAAAAAATTTCACGTGCCCGAAAATGGTACCAATAAAAACGTCAACTCGTCCCGCAAAAAATAAGACCTCACATGACTCGGTGGGTCAAAATACGGAAAAATTATAGCTCTCAATATGTGGTGATGCAAAAACTATTTTTACAATAAAAAGCGTCTTTTAGCGTGCGACAGCCGCCAAACATAAAAACCGCCATAAATAGTAAATCAAACCCCCCGTTATCACCCCTTTAGTTAGGGAAAAATAATAAAATAAAAAAAATGTATTTATTTCCATTTTTCCATTAGGGTTAGGGCTAGGGTTAGGGCTAGGGGTGTGTTGGGGTAGGGTTAGGGCTAGGGTTAGGGTTAGGGCTAGGGTTAGGGTTAGGGCTAGGGCTAGGGCTAGGGTTAGGGCTAGGGCTAGGGTTAGGGCTAGGGTTAGGGCTAGGGTTAGGGGCGTGTTGGGGTTCGGGTTGGAGTTAGAATTGGGGGTTTCCACTGTTTGGGCACATCAGGGGCTCTCCAAATGCAACATGGCGTCTGATCTCAATTCCAGCCAATTCTGAGTTGAAAAAGTCAAATGGTGCTCCTTCCCTTCCAAGCTCTGCTATGCGCCCAAACAGTGTTTTACCCCCTCATGTAGGGTATCAGCCTACTCAGGACAAATTGCAAAACAATTTTTGGGGTCCAATTTCTCCTGTTACCCTTAGGAAAATAAAAAATTGGGGGCAAAAATATCATTTTTGTGGAAAAAAAATGATTTTTTTATTTTCACGTCCGAGTGTTATAAACTTCTGTGAAGCACTTGGGGGTTCAAAGTGCTCACCACACATCTAGATAAGTTCCGTGGGGGGTCTAGTGTCCAAAATGGGGTCACTTGTGGGGAGTTTCAATAGTTTAGGTACATCAGGGGCTCTCCAAACGCACATGACAACCGCAGACCATTCCATCAAAGTCTGCGTTCCAAAACGTCACTGCTTCCCTTCCGAGCCCCGACGTGTGTCCATACAGTAGTTTTCTCCCACATATGGGGTGTCAGCGTACTCAGGACAAATTGGACAACAACTTTTGGGGTCCAATTTCTCCTGGTACCCTTGGGAAAATAAAAAAAATGGTGACTAAAAGATCATGTTTGTGGAAAAAATACGAATTTTTTATTTTCACGCCCGGGCGTTGTAAACTTCTGTGAAGCACTGGGGGGGTCAAAGTGCTCACCACACATCTAGATAAGTTCCTTGGGGGGTCTAGTTTACAAAATGGTGTCATTTGTGGGGGGTTTCCACTGTTTAGGTACATTAGGGGCTCTCCAAAGGCAACATGACACCCGCAGACCATTCCATCAAAGTCTGCATTCCAAAACGTCACTACTTCCCTTCCGAGCCCTGACGTGTGCCCATACAGTAGTTTTCTCCCACATATGGGGTAGCAGCGTACTCAGGACAAATTGGAAAACAACTTTTGGGGTCCAATTTCTCCTGGTACCCTTGGGAAAATAAAAAAAATGGTGACTAAAAGATCATGTTTGTGGAAAAAATACGAATTTTTTATTTTCACGCCCGGGCGTTGTAAACTTCTGTGAAGCACTGGGGGGGTCAAAGTGCTCACCACACATCTAGATAAGTTCCTTGGGGGGTCTAGTTTACAAAATGGTGTCATTTGTGGGGGGTTTCCACTGTTTAGGTACATTAGGGGCTCTCCAAAGGCAACATGACACCCGCAGACCATTCCATCAAAGTCTGCATTCCAAAACGTCACTACTTCCCTTCCGAGCCCTGACGTGTGCCCATACAGTAGTTTTCTCCCACATATGGGGTAGCAGCGTACTCAGGACAAATTGGAAAACAACTTTTGGGGTCCAATTTCTCCTGGTACCCTTGGGAAAATAAAAAAATGGTGACTAAAAGATCATGTTTGTGGAAAAAATACGAATTTTTTATTTTCACGCCCGGGCGTTGTAAACTTCTGTGAAGCACTGGGGGGGTCAAAGTGCTCACCACACATCTAGATAAGTTCCATGGGGGGTCTAGTTTCCAAAATGGTGTCATTTGTGGGGGGTTCCACTGTTTTGGTACATCAGGAGTTTTCCAAACGCGACATGGTGTCCGATCTCAATTCCAGCCAAAAACGTCAAATGGCGCTGCTTCCCTTCCGAGCTCTGCCATGCCCCCAAATAGTGGTTTACCCCCACATGTGGGGTATCAGCGTACTCAGGACAAATTGCACAATAACTTTTAGGGTCCTGTTACCCTTGGAAAAATAAGAATTGAGGGTGAAAAGATCATTTTTGTGGAAAAAATATGATTTTTTAATTGTATGGCTTTATGTTATAAACTTCTGTGAAGCCCATGGGGGTTCAAAGTTCTCACCACACATCTAGATAAGTTCCTTAGGGTGTCTAGTTTCCAAAATGGTGTCATTTGTGGGGGGTTTCCACTGTTTTGGTACATCAGGGGTTTTCCAAACGCGACATGGTGTCCGATCTCAATTCCAGCCAAAAACGTCAAATGGCGCTGCTTCCCTTCCGAGCTCTGCCATGCGCCCAAATAGTGGTTTACCCCCACATGTGGGGTATCAGCGTACTCAGGACAAATTGCACAATAACTTTTAGGGTCCTGTTACCCTTGGAAAAATAAGAATTGAGGGTGAAAAGATCATTTTTGTTTAAAAAATATGATTTTTTAATTGTATGGCTTTATGTTATAAACTTCTGTGAAGCCCATGGGGGTTCAAAGTTCTCACCACACATCTAGATAAGTTCCTTAGGGGGTCTAGTTTCCAAAATGGTGTCATTTGTGGGGGGTTTCCACTGTTTTGGTACATCAGGGGTTTTCCAAACGCGACATGGTGTCCGATCTCAATTCCAGCCAAAAACGTCAAATGGCGCTGCTTCCCTTCCGAGCTCTGCCATGCGCCCAAATAGTGGTTTACCCCCACATGTGGGGTATCAGCGTACTCAGGACAAATTGCACAATAACTTTTAGGGTCCTGTTACCCTTGGGAAAATAAAAATTGGGGTGAAAAGATCATTTTTGTGGAAAAAATATGATTTTTTAATTGTACCGCTGTACGTTATAAACTTCTGTAAAGCCCTTGTGGGTTCAAAGTTCTCACCACATATCTAGATAAGTTCCTTGGGGGGTCTAGTTTCCAAAATGGGGTCACTTGTAGGGGGTTTCCACTGTTTAGGTACATCAGGGACTCTCCAAACGTGACATGGCGTCCAATCTGAATTCCAGCCAATTTTGCATTGAAAAAGTCAAACGGCGCTCCTTCCATTCTGAGCTCTGCCATGCGCCGAAACAGTCGTTCCCCCCCACATATCAGGTATCTGCGTACTCAGGACAAATTGCACAATAACTTTTGCAGTTCAATTTCTCCTGTTACCCTTGGTAAAATAAAAAAAATTGAACCTGAAGTATTTTTTTTATGAAAAAAAGTTAGATGTTCATTTTTTTTTAAATATTCAAAAAAATTCCTGTGACGCACCTAAAGGGTTAATAAACTTCTTGAATGTGGTTTTGAGCACCTTAAGGGGTGCAGTTTTTAGAATGGTGTCACTTTTGTGTATTTTCTATCATATAGACCCCTCAAAGTGGCTTCAAATGTGATGTGGTCCTAAAAATAAAATGGTGTTGTAAAAATGAGAAATCGCTGGTCAACTTTTAACCCTTATAACTTCCTAACAAAAAAAAATTTTGGTTCCAAAATTGTGCTGATGTAAAGTAAACATGTGGGAAATGTTAGTTATCAAGTTTTTTGTGTGCCTTATCTCTGTGATTTAAGGGCATAAAAATTCAAAGTTGGAAAATTGCGAAATTTTCAAAATTTTCGCCAAATTTCCGTTTTTCTCACAAATAAACGCAAGTTATTTGAATGAAATTTTACCACTAACATGAAGTACAATATGTCACGAGAAAACATTGTCAGAATCACCGGGATCCATGGAAGCGTTCGAGAGTTATGACCTCATAAAGGTACAGTGGTCAGAATTGTAAAAATTGGCCCGGTCATGAACGTGCAAACCACCCTTGGGGGTGAAGGGGTTAAAGAACGCCTGTCCATAGAAATTATTGAATCACTTGAAATTTCCTGTAATTCTGCTTGATAGCATTTCTAAGTGATTTTCAGACTTGCACTTATTCTATTAAGTAATATAAAATGACTTGAAAAAACATTCAACTTTCAAGATATTTTTCATGTTGTGAATAATCTGTTAAAAAGTCTACTTCCATAAAGTCTCAAATTATCAAAAAGTGATTAGAGTATTTCAATAATATGCAGGAGCCCCCTTCTCCATATAAAGGGCCTCCTGAATATTATTGAAATCATCATGCAGATAGGCATGTTGCACGTATGGTTTACTGATTGTCTGTGGAATTCTGAGGGTGTGGTGGGTGTCAGCCTCCCACCAATGTAATGTGAATGACCTTGCCTTAAAGTGTAACTAACATTTTAATTTTTATTTGATAAATCGATAGTGCACATGAAATAAGCAACTTTCTAATACATCTTATCAGATGAATCTGCTTCTTTTGCCTCCAGGACTGATCATTCATATACAAAATTCTCAATTTTTAGGTAAAATTTATATTCAGTGAAAACAGATTGTTACATTACTAAGAAAGGAGATGACAGTTGTCACTGATGAGATTCTACATAGATCATAGGGGGAGGAGGAGGGAGGAGCTAGAGGCAGACCCTTCCCTCATGCCCACCTACATAGAATGGCAGTGAGGTAATAATCTGTCTTCACTGAATACAGATTTCACATATAAATTTAACATTTTGAGAATTATATATCAGTCCAGGAGGAGAAAGAAACAGATTTCTCTAAGATATATTACAGAGTTTCTTATTTTCATGTGTACTATTGATTTATTAAATAAAAAAAAAAATTACGGCTTCTCGCCAGGCTGCGTTCACACGTCGCTTTTTTTGCATTTTCACGGCGGCTTTAAACGTGCGATTTTGGCGTGAAAATGCGAAAAATAAGCATCCCATGCAATCCTATGGGATTCTGCAATGCTGTGCTAATGCTGCGTTTTTTTCCACGGCGGAATTGCTTTACGGTAAAAAACGCAGCATACTCATTCATTTTGCGGAATCGCGGTGATTCCGCCCACATAGGAATGCATTGTTCTGCTTACTTTCCGCATGTGGCTGTGCCCACCATGCGAAAAGTAAGCGGAACATTTGCAGATGGTACCCATGGTCCAGAGGAGAGGAGACTGTCCTCCAGGCTCTAGGTACCATATCCGTGTAAAAAATAGAATTAAAATAAAAAATATTTTTATTCTCACCTTCCGGCGTCCTGCGCAGCCTTCCCGCATCTCTCCACGCTCCCGGCATCTTCCAGTCCCAGTAATCCTTTGAGAGAATGACAGCGATGACGCCGCGGTCTCGCAAGAGCACGACGTCTCGCGGTCATTCGCGCAATGGATTACTGAGCCCGGAAGATGCCGGGAGCGTGGAGAGAGCCGGGAAGGCTGCGCGGGACGCCGGAAGGTGAGAATAGCAATATTTTTTATTTTTTTGATTTTTTTTACATCCTATCTTTTACTACTGATGCTGCATAGGCAGCATCAGTAGTAAAAAGTTGGTCACACTTGTCAAACACTGTTTGACGAGTGTGACCAACCAGTCAATCAGTTCTCCAAGCGATGCTCCAGATCGCTTGGAAAATGCTAGCATTCTGCAAGCTAATTACGCTTGCAAATCACTACTTTTTCTGCGGGAATTTAAAATGCGATTTTCCCGCGGAATGGAATTCCGGAATTTTCACGGTAACTTCCGCAAGAGTTCCGCTACGTGTGATCGTAGCCTTAATGTCTGTTTACTGACCAGCAACACTAAATGATGACTGCCGATCTTTGTTTAAAAGTCTGGTTACACAGGCAGATCGCACTAAATGACATGCACTGAATGATCTATAGTAGATTGTTCAGTGCTGTTCATAGAAAGCTTAATAACATGATACTTTCATATCTGTGATCCGATGTCTTAGTTCAGATAAATACAGGTTTTTCTTATATGTAAATGAGGTGTTTCAGGCTATGGGCCGGATACTGATCTGCATGAGAATCTGCCTCCAGAGCTTATTTGTAATAAAAGGAGGAGTTAACAGTGTGGGACATGTAACTAACACAGAACAGGAGAACTGAAATTTGTCTCAAAACAAACATGTTAGCAACTACAGATTTCACAGCTCTGCTGTATTGCAACAATATTGCAGCCCTGTCTGCCTGAGAGATGGAAGCTGAAGCTGAGAGGAACCTGCAGATGTTTCAGGTGTAATCACACACAGCTCTGCAGTGATAGCAACCATTACATATTTCAAACTGTTATTGCCCCCTTCTATTTAAAATAATCTCTGGGGATAGAATGCTATGCATATCAGTGTCCTTCCCACAGCCTGGAACAGCTCATTTACAAATAACAATAACTTGTATTCTTTTAGAATAAGACAATAGATTACAGATATAAAGGTATCATTTTATGCAGCTTCCTGTAAGCTACATTAACATAGTAGGGTTGATCCTACTGATGAATTCCCTTTAAGGTTGCCATTGTTCAGAGGTGTATCTAGGGGAGGCAGCCAGGGTGTGTGCAGTTGGGCCACCTAATACGGCGGTCCGCAGTGTCTCCCCTGGCGGCTGCATTCTGCCACCTCCCGGATTGGAAGTTGGCCGTTCTCTGTGTTGGCTGTCAAGCTGACATCTAGTACAGAGAAGGTGCCGAGCGCTGGCTCTCAGGGATCAATTGTACTGGCATCTGTACAGACGCCAGTACAATTGAAGCTCTGACCTCTGGGTCAGAGTGACGCAAGCAGTGTGATCAGGTCATGTGATCACGCTGCTGACATCAGTTGCTGGTGCCCAGAAGGGAAGAGCATCGGTAATAAGTGTGCTCTACTCTGGAGCTGAAGAAACCACCAAAGATTGAGGGAGGGGAAAGGGGGATTTGGAGTGGGGATGGAGGGGTACATAATGTGTGTGGAGATTGAGTGGGGATGGGGGGTTATTTAATGTGTGGGGGGATTTGGAGTGGGGATGGGGTTATTTAATGTGTGTGGGGATTTGGAGTGGGGATGGGGAGTTACATAATGTGTGGGGGGATTTAGAGTGGGGATGGGGGTACATAATGTGTGGGGAGATTAAGTGGGGATGAGGAGTTATTTAATGTGTGTGGGGAGATTTTGAGTAGGGATGGGGGTTATTTAATGTGGGGAGATTTTGAGTCAGGATGGGGGTTATTTAATGTATGGGGTGATTTGGAGTGGGGATGGGGGTTATTTAATGTGTGGGAAGATTTGGAGTGGCGATGGGGATACTTAATGTGTGGGAGGGATTTGGCATAGGGATGGGGGTACTTAATGTGTGTGAGGTTTTGGCGTGGGGATGGGGGGTACTTAATTTGTGGGGGGATTTGGTGTGAGGTTGGGGGTATTTAATGTGTGTGTGGGGATTTGGAGTGGGAATGGGGGGTTTTAATTTGTGGGGAGATTTGAGGACACAAAATGAAGAATATGTATGTATGAGGGCATGCATGAGGAAACAGTATGGGGATGGGTGCAGACACAGTATGGTGAGTGAGTGGATGGGTGCAGACAGTATGGGGAGAGAACGGGTAAATGTATGTGGAGACAGTATGAATAGCAATGGGAAAAATGTATGTGGACACAGTATGGGGAGTGAGGGTGATGGGATGTGTGCAGACACAATATGGGAAGTCAGGGGTATGTGTGAGCAGACAGTATAGAGAGTGAGGGGGCAAAAATATGAGAAGAAAGTATGGTGAACAGGGGGGATGTTAGAGGAGACAGTATGAGGAGGGAGAGGAATAGTGTGAGGCGACAGTATAGGGGAGAAAAGTGAGTGGGCACAGAATAGAGACTGAGTAGTGGTGGCCTAACAGACATCTAACTGGGATGATTTAGCGAATCCTGCTTTGAGCAGGGGGTTGGACCAGATGGCCCAGGAGGTCCCTTCCAACTCTACGATTCTATGATTCTATGATTCTATGGGGGGACAGTGTAAGGGTCCAGCCAGGAGGGACAGTATACTAAGGAGGGGGAGTGTGAGGAAAAGGGACAGTATAGAGACTGAGCACTATAGTGAGGACACAATGTGAGAGGGCAGTGTGAAAAGGTATCCCAGGCTGGAAAGGAGAGGTCAGTGTGAAGTTCGTGTACCAAAAGTGGGACAGTGTGGGGTCATATTTTGAGCAAACAATATAGTGAGGGGCAATTATTTATTCAGGGGCTCAGCGTACAGCAGATATTTTTCTTCAGGAGCATGACGTTGGTATTGTCAAGTGGTTTACCTCAGGGGAGACCAAGCATCCTGGCTTTCCCCATTACCCCCGCGTGACCATGAAAAACCCCACAACCTCACCAGCACCAACTAAGACACGGACACAAGTATTTTCTTTGGAATTTTTATGGCCACAGCAGCCTTTTATTAAACCAACAAAACAACAATAAACACTGTATCATAAATATCATAAGTACAATGACTTGAACACTGAGAGGAGGAGTTCTTGAAGCCACAAAGATCATGGTGAAGTAATCCAAAATACTGTGAACAACCCCCGTCCATTTGCTCCCAGCCGTTACCCCACAGGCTCAGGAGCACCAGCACACCAATAGATATTGTTCACGAACTACTTGGAGATCCGCCCACTTATGGCAGAAAACTCCCCATCCACCTTTCACCAGATCACAACCAACATACCTTTTAATGGAGGAGACCCAACACACCGAGTCTCCAAGAACCAATTTCCACCGACTTCAAGGACTCCCCCCTCCTCCAAAACCGCCATGACCCAAAATTAAAATAACGCTCCAGGCTGACAAAAAAGGGGAGGGAGGACGGGACTGCTTCGGTGCTGGGAGAGCAGGAACAGAGGGAGGGCACACCCCTGACCCTCACCTAAATACCCCCTGACTCCCCCTCCCTGTTAACCCCTCCCCCCACTAAAACCTTCCAACCCCCCGTCATGTTGGCCTCCGCCTATGCCTCCTATGGGGGGGGGCTGGGAGGCTTGCTCCGGCCACTTCTTGACATTGGTATTGTCAAGTGGTTTACCTCAGGGGAGACCAAGCATCCTGGCTTTCCCTGTTACCCCCGCGTGACCATGGAAAACCCCACAACCTCACCAGCACCAACTAAGACACGGACACAAGTATTTTCTTTGGAATTTTTATGGCCACAGTAGCCTTTTATTAAACCAACAAAACAACAATAAACACTGTATCATAAATATCATAAGTACAATGACTTGAACACTGAGAGGAGGAGTTCTTGAAGCCACAAAGATCATGGTGAAATAATCCAAAATACTGTGAACAACCCCCGTCCATTTGCTCCCAGCCGTTACCCCACAGGCTCAGGAGCACCAGCACACCAATAGATATTGTTCACAAACTACTTGGAGATCCGCCCACTTATGGCGGAAAACTCCCCATCCACCTTTCACCAGATCACAACCAACATACCTTTTAATGGAGGAGACCCAACACACTGAGTCTCCAAGAACCAATTTCCACCGACTTCAAGGACTCCCCCCTCCTCCAAAACTGCCACAACGAGGGGACTTGAACACCTCAATGACCCGAGACCCCCCAACCCGCCATGCGACGGCCTTCTCCATACCATCCTGAAGAGCGAGGGCCCAAATATCGGAATCCACCGCATTTAAATTGATCCCGTCCACCAACCAAAATCACCCTCGCCCGTTTCCAAATTGAAATGCCGCACTGCAACACCCCCATTTCTAACAATAGAAACAGACACCGCTCTGTTAACTTTTTTCCTGGCCCGATTAACCTCTCCAATCATAGACCACCAACGCCTGTGTGGCACCATCGAAGACCACACAAAAGTGATCTCCCGATACATCCACCACAACCATAAGCAATCCTGCTTAATGTCCTTGACCAACTCCCGAAAAGGCCGAACCGCCAGATCGTTACCCCCCATCGTGAATAATGAGAACATCTGGTGCCCGGTCCAACCGAACGCACTCGTGGACCTCTGGCAACACCGTTCGCCACACCAGGCCCCTGAAACCGAGCCACTGCACCACCACCACAGTCCTGGGAATCTCCAGCTGTCTGCCTTCGTTCCTCACATCAACTCGCAATGCTCCCCAATATACGAAGGAGTGACCAAAATCCAGACCAGCAGCGGTCCAGCACCTGACACGCAAAACGACACTAACAGAAAAACATACTTACAGCATAAATTGTACCCAATCCACACCACACCTGTTCGACCCATTAAGGCCGAACACAACTACGGTACCGATTAGACCTCCACCCACCAATGCGCTGTACTAAAGAGGGACCCAAAACACGTGCTGCCCCCTCGGTCGCCACCCACATCCTAAATGAATGAGAAGCAAAGTAAGCCACCCATCGACATTTATTAGGCGACACAAGCTCCCCAACCCGCAATGCTCCAAAAAATGCAAACGAGAGGACCAGGCGAAACAACACAACCATTCATCAATCCGAACAGACCGACTCAAGAACCTGACCCAATTGCTCCAGCAGATTAAACGATACCGGCTGTCTTAAATCACCCCCACCTCTGAAACGGCGGAGACCTTTCGCCGCCTGTTTTGACCAAAAGTTATTTACGTCAAAACACTGCTCCCGCGCAACCGAAAACCAAAAGACAAACCTGCTAACAAGCACGTTACCTTTTCACGTGACCAATGTGCGCTCGCACCTCGCCCCAACCAGGACAACAACAATCCCTCCTGATCAAGTCCGACCCAACTAGTTTGACGAGCCGTAAGGACCACTACCCCACATCCGCCACACTGCCCGGTAAGCCTCCCAAGTTCTTGATGCCAGAGACTATTCAATCAGCGACTCTGCAGCCCGTAAGCCCCCTCCCCAGCCCCTCCGGACAAGTTAGCCTGACAATCACTGCTTTCGGAGCCAAATAACGAAACAATCCTGCTGCGAACGAGAGAGAGAGTCAGCTAACCCGTTCCTTACGCCAAGCACGTGCACCGCGGTCACGAGTGCATTAAAAAACAAACACAATAGCACCAATTGCTGCAAAAACTCGAACGACTGGAGGAGATGCCCGGTAATACCATTAATCGCGCTCACAACGCCCACGTTGTTGCAATTAAAACGCACATGCAGGTTCCTGAAATCCCTCCCCCACAAATGCACCACCACTAGCATCGGAAAAATCTCCAATAACATGATGTTGCACAGCCAGACCGGCCGAAACCCACGTGTCAAGCCAAGGAGCCGCACACCATTGCCCTCTGACATAGGCACCAAAAACCAACCCCGCTAGCCGCGTCCAGCAACAATCCCAATGCATCGTTACCCACCACCACCGCCATTGCCAAAAAACGACCGCTGTACTCTTCCAAAAAGGACTCCCAGATCGCAAATCGGACCTAAACTCCGCCGACAACCCAACAAAATGGTGGGGAGCCCGAATCCCCGCAGTAGCGCTAGCCAACCTAAGCGAAAAAACCCTACCCCTCGGCATAACCCGACAAGCAAAGTCAAGCTCCCCAACAGCGACTGAAGATCGCGCCACGATATTTTAGTCAAGCGACGAGCTCGGACCACATCAGACAACAAATCCACCAGCTTGTCCTCATGCAACCAGAACTCCCCAACTGTATCGATGACGATCACCAGGAAACGCAAACATGTGCTAGGACCCTCCTTTTCCCGGGCGCTAACGGGACACCGAAGTGATCCGCCACCCACCCAATGGCTTTCAAAAACCTGAGACAAGGCGAAGAATCAGCCGGCCAAACACACAAGAAATCGTGCAATAATGAATACCGAGTCGAAAACCGGAAACGTCGCACACAACCCCCTCGAGAAAGGAACTAACACCTCGAAATACGCACAGGACAACGAACCACCCATAGGTAAAACACCTATCTATAAAAAACCCCCTTCCCAAAAACAGCCCAGCAGCGTCACGCTGTCAGGATGAACTGGTAGTAAACGAAAAGTGGATTCGACATTAGTCTTTGCCATAAGGGCACCACGACCACATTTGCGCACCCACCGAGCTGCCTCATCAAGCAAATAATATACCACCAAACGAAACTCCGGATCAATACCATCGTTAATCGATCTCCCACACGGGTAAGCCAAATGTTGAATGAGCCGAAACTTATTCGGCTCCTTCTCCGAAATGAAAGGGCCCGCCATGCGGCCCAACAAAACTTTTTTAAGTTTCTCAGAAACGACTGCGGAATGCTCCAAAGCTGAGCGCAAATTTTTCAAAACTAACGGGATTTCAAACGGAGGACTCGGAATGTGAAAATCCTCCGTAAAACCTGAATACAACAAACCCGCTCTTTCCCTATCAGGGTACCTATTTAGATAGGGAGCCATCCATTCCAGATTCGCAGGAGTCTCTCCTTACGAATTCCCGTATCCGGCTCTAGACTTCCCTCGTTTGAAACACTTTGACGCTCAATGTGAGGCTCCATTACAATTAGAGCAGAGGTGTTTGAATTACAATTAGCCCCGAACCTACACTGGCCGTCATTAAACTGCCAGCCAACACCCGCCTTGTGCGTACCTCTGGCTGAGGCTTCCAGCCCCCCCATGACAGGAGCTCCCAAACTTATTGTGCGCTATCACACGCACCCACAAACTAATATCTTTCTGGTCCCAGCGAATAGCCGGACGCACAGCCGTCCTCTGACGGAATTGCTCGTCATACCTCAGCCACCCTGACCACTATACACTCTGTAAGCCTCACCTATATCGTCCATATAACAAAAAGGCGCCGAGCAATCGTCAGGGGCCTGTTCCCCAACAACGCTCACCAAAAGCTTGCTGCCAATTCACAAACATCTGAGGAATCAAAACGCCACCTGCGCTTTACCTCCCCCTCCTATCTGCCTCCTCCTTTTTGCTTTTGTCTAAATTAAACGTCTCCAGAGGCAGCAGCGAAAATATTACAACATACTCAACCTTCCAAGTTCGCTCTTCCACTTCTATTTTTAAGTGAACCCCCAATGAACCTTCAAAACATACGTACCCTCACCATGCGCCCGATCATCTAAATGCACACGACACTCCCTCTCTTTGTCGGTTCGAGCCGACACGGACACTGGCTCGCTGAAGCGGGGGCCCGACTCTAGACCGCACTGACCCGCCGACCCCACGATCCGACCCACGCTGCTACAAAGCCCCGCTCCAGGCGTAACAGCACACTACGCACGTCTGCAAGCATATCGCACACTTCCCCGGCCGACCCTGTACTGCTCAACCCAGCCCCCACCCCAACACCACTAGCCTCAGCTAAGGGCCCCCTTTCCACCACTGACGAAGATAAAAACGGGTGACAAACAGGGGACATGGACGCATACTCACCGGGCTGCGAGGGGGCTGTGTACCCTCCAGCCGGAACTCCTGGATCCCCCGAAGCCACGCGGACCTCACAACTCACAGTAGCGGACTCGCTGCCGCGATGCTGGCCCCCAAGGGAGGACCAGGGCGGGAAGCCAGAACCCTTGGAGAGATCCCAGCTGCGGCACCCCGAAATCAGACGCCTCCTGGCACCCCCCCGCCAGGAGCTCCTGGCGGTGTGCCGTCCCGCCGCACCTGGCTGTCCTGGGCCCCCCAGGACCACTGGGAGCCCGACATCATCCTCCGGCCCCTGGATCTTCCTGCGGCCTCAGCCCCGCCATGCTGCCTGCCGCACTCGCCGCCTCCCCAGAGCTGGGACTGCAGGTGCCAATGTAAGAGGCAGGTGCAGCTGCGGGACCCGCGCAGCGGCGCCCCCCGCAGGAAACGATGACCCCCACTGCTGGGGTATGAAGACACAGGCCCTGCCGCCCGACAGGCCACCACTCTGCCTGCGGCCGACTTCTCCGGTGCTGGAGAGGCAGGCCGCACATCGTGCCCGTCCGCGCCGCGGCCCCCCGAAGAAGCAGGAGAAACCTGGTGCCCGGCGCGCGCTGGCTCCGCCCCCTCTCTGGATCGAGGCGAAGGCCCAGACACTGCCGCATGGCCTCGCCACACCCGCGGATTCCTCCCAGGCCGCGACACGCTGGAAGGGGGATTGCGCATCGTGTGACCTGGAGGGTCCCGGGAGGGGCTCCAGTGGCGACGCGAGGCCTGGGGAGCGGTGTCGGGTGAGAGCCGCTCCGGCGGCCTCACCCGCCTTGATCTGCGCACTCTCTCATCAGCCTGCCCAGGGGTACCTGGGAGCAGGCCAGCGACCCGTGCCTCCAGCCATCCAAGAGGCTGCCCCAGCGCTGCAGCCCGCAGCCGATCCAGGGCCTCTGCAACTCTGGACATCCCGGTAAGTGGATGATGTGGGGTGGGACTGCTTCGATGCTGGGAGAGCAGGATCAGAGGGAGGGCACACCCCTGACCCTTACCTAAATACCCCCTGACTCCCCCTCCCTGTTAACCCCTCCCCCCACTAAAACCTTCCAACCCCCCGTCATGTTGGCCTCCGCCTATGCCTCCTATGGGGGGGGCTGGGAGGCTTGCTCCGGCCACTTCTTTATAATGACACTTCTATCTTTAAGGGGATCGTGTGGAGATTTGCTGCAGAAGACCGGAGAAGATGGAAGTCTGCAGAGACAAGATGTGGATGAGAAAACTCATCATGGGGTCTGGACAAGAACAAGAAAAGAAGAACTACTCCAGAGACGACGTCATCTATAAGGTACTTGGATGTACAGTTGTGGCCAAAAGTATTGACACCCCTGCAATTTTGTCAGATAATACTCAGTTTCTTCCTGAAAATGATTGCAAACACAAATTCTTTGTTATTATTATCTTCATTTAATTTGTTTTAAATGAAAAAACACAAAAAGAATTGTCCTAAAGCCAAACTGGATATAATTCCACACCAAACATAAAAAAGATGGTGGACAAAAGTATTGGCACTGTTCGAAAAATCATGTGATGCTTCTCTAATTTGTGTAATTAACAGCACCTGTAACTTACCTGTGGCACTTAACAGGTGTTGGCAATAACTAAATCACACTTGCAGCCAGTTGACATGGACTAAAGTTGACTCAACCTCTGTCCTGTGTCCTTGTGTGTACCACACTGAGCATGTAGAAAAGAAAGAAGACCAAAGAACTGTCTGAGGACTTGAGAAACCAAATTGTGAGGAAGCATGAGCAATTTCAAGGATACAAGTCCTTCTCCAAAGACCTGAATGTTCCTGTGTCTACCATGCGCAGTGTCATCAAGAAGTTTAAAGCCCATGGCACTGTGGCTAACCTCGCTAGATGTGGACGGAAAAGAGAAATTGACAAGAGATTTCAATGCAAGATTGTGCAGATGTTGGATAAAGAACCTCGACTAACATCCAAAAATTTTCAAGCTGCCCTGCAGTCCGAGGGTACAACAGTGTCAACCTGTACTATCCGTCGGCATCTGAATGAAAAGGGACTGTATGGTAGGAGACCCAGGAAGACCCCACTTCTTACCCCGAGACATAAAAAAGCCAGGCTGAAGTTTGCCAAAACTTACCTGAAAAAGCCTAAAACATTTTGGAAGAATGTTCTCTGGTCAGATGAGACAAAAGTAGAGCTTTTTGGGCAAAGGCATCAACATAGAGTTTACAGGAGAAAAAAAGAGGCATTCAAAGAAAAAAACACAGTCCCTACAGTCAAACATGGCGGAGGTTCCCTGATGTTTTGGGGTTGCTTTGCTGCCTCTGGCACTAGACTGCTTGACCGTTTGCATGGCATTATGAAGTCTGAAGACTACCAACAAATTTTGCAGCATAATGTAGGGCCCAGTGTGAGAAAGCTGGGTCTCCCTCAGAGGTCATGGGTCTTCCAGCAGGACAATGACCCAAAACACACTTCAAAAAGCACTAGAAAATGGTTTGAGAGAAAGCAATGGAGACTTCTAAGGTGGCCAGCAATGAGTCCAGACCTGAATCCCATAGAACACCTGTGGAGAGATCTAAAAATGGCAGTTTGGAGAAGGCACCGTTCAAATAGCAGGGACCTGGAGCAGTTTGCCAAAGAAGAATGGTCTAAAATTACAGCAGAACATTGTAAGAAACTCATTGATGGTTACCGGAAGCGGTTGGTCGCAGTTATTTTGGCTAAAGGTTGTGCAACCAAGTATTAGGCTGAGGGTGCCAATATTTTTGTCTGGCCCATTTTTGGAGTTTTGTGTGAAATGGTTAATGTTTTGCTTTTTGCTTCATTCTCTTTTGTGCTTTTTCATTTAAGACAAATTAAATGAAGATAATAACACCAAAGAATTTGTGTTTGCAATCATTTTCAGGAAGAAACTGAGTATTATCTGGCAAAATTGCAGGGATGTCAATACTTTTGGCCACAACTGTAAATATTATTTGTAAAACTGACTTATTCTCATGTCTTTATTTATGTTAGGAACATTAAAGGTGTTATCCAGTTTTGTGCTGAGTCTGCAGTCATTCTATGTGACTGCAGACTTCTGAATTCTCACAGTGCTCACTGAACGCTGTTAGGATTCTCTCGTGCCAGTAATTTACATACATGCGGTCACATGCTGACTAGACACGTGTGGCCTCTCTCAATGAAAATGAATGGAGCGAAGCCAGGCACGTCTAGTCGGAATGTGGCTAGAAGTATATAAATCACATGCTTGTGCTGACATATGACCGTGTACTCTTGCCACCGGTAAGAGGGAATCCTAAAAGTGTGCAGTGCATTCGTTGTGAGAATTCAGAAGCTGCAATGTCAGGATTCGGCTCTGCAGGTTCCAGTACTCATCACATAGACACTTCACTCATATGCGATTTTCATACTTATGGTCCTGTGACAACGAGCTTCTCTTCCTGCTTCTCCAAGTTTCTCACTGAACATTGAGAGCATTAGGTAGAGCAGCTCGTTGGTGCATGACTAAGTGTGGAAATCGCATATGTACTGGGGTGGGGGGCGCCCAACCGAATTCTTGCCCCTGGTGCCAGAAAGCCTAGATACACCTGTGCCACTGTTCTTGGGAGCAGGAGTGTTTTTTGCTCAGGATAACACAACACAAAGAAGCATGATTTTTTAAGCCTGCTTAAAAATAATTTCATCCAATGAACATTCTATGCTACAGGTCTATTTTTTATAGGAGCTAAGTCTCATACTTACCTGTATAAGTAGTTCAATTAGCTTTCAGGAGGTGATAGACTCCCATTAAAACCATTCAGTCATATATTCTGCATTTTCCTTTTGATGTCCATTTTTTGCTTGGATAATAGTTATTAATGATTTTAGAGCGTTATTCGTGCTATTCTATTCTCATCTGAATGATTCACATATTTTCACATTTTTACAATTATCTCATCTTCTGTGAAGTTTCTACTGATGGTCTGTTTGGAGTCTAAAGCCCACAGGAAGGTGATAGCAAACTTATAGAAGAGCAAAAATATGGAGGGAAGATGTTTCCTCTCCCCACAGAGTACGTTCACATTTTCTTATCACATCCCATTTGCCTTTTCTATTTAGAACAACGAACAAATGGAATTCAACAGGAAAATTGATCTATTGTGTTATTGATTATTATAGAGGTCTGCATAGGTTCTGTCTGGTGTCAGTTTTTAGAATAAGAGCAACATGGCAAATTTTTCCATCCATTCTAAATTCTAACATAAAATAGAATTCAGCTGGTCCCATAAAACTCACTGGGGTCCCTTTGCAACAGTTTGAATCAATCATGGGACAGAACCATTTTACAGATTAATTTTGTCTGTTCCTCTAAATGGAAGGAAAAACAGAAATGTAAAGAAAAGCTAAGCAGTTCTGGGCAAAGCACTGAGTAAATTGATTCATTATCTCTTTTGCCACTAGGGGAAGCAATTTGCTCACTGGTTTATTATTGCGTTTAATGGCAACTACAGGGAAGCTGAATTTTATTTTGATCATTGTGGAAAAGGAAGGAGGGCATATGAAGCTGTCTTTTAGAAAAGCAAAGTGCAGACCCCTAGAAACTTATTTAACATGAGAAAATTCTCTTATAGGTATCGTTTCATGCCGAGTTTAGCACCATCAAACCCTTCACTATCCTAAACCATATAATAATAATCTATTCAAATCATTATATAGTAATACATATTTACCACTTAACCAATCGACCTTCAGAAATATTAGATATCAACCCATAGCCATTGAACGCTATCATGGGCATTTAATAAATATATTATGCCCCTTTATCACCCAAGACCACTATATATACTAGGCATTATACTAGGGTATACTTGTCATGCCAGGGCTATCACCAATGTGCACATACCATTTTGTACCTTTTTTCTTGGCTCAACATATTCTGTGGTGTAGTGTTTGACAAAAGAGAAAAAAAAGATATTTTTTGTTACTATGTCACAAGATGTTTATGTTGATTGTGGCCAAAATGTGATAGTGATGTGCATTACACCCTGACAAGGGTTTTCCTAGCATGTTTCAATATTGTATTGAATTTGGTTCATGAAAAATTGGAGTCGTGACATCTTGTGTGTCTGCAAATCACCAGTGACTTGTATGAAGAGACTGGCTCACTGGTTGATTTCTACAGCCAAGCCAGCCCCTGCAAAAGCTGTGACAAAAAAGCTTTTAAAATGACAAAGTCAGCCAGCACCGCCATACACATCATTGGTAATGTGCTTATGAGAGATCATTAAATCTGCTTAGATTCAAATTTGCCAAATTTGCCATATTTTACAGGAAAATTCCATTTGCAGTGAAGTTATAAAAGTAGGATGAAAAAAATATATAAAAAATTACTTCACTCTTGGCATCATTGCATGTAACGCAAAGGCACTACGCATAGTGATGTCAGAGCCCTAGTCAAGCAGAAAGCCACAGTCTGGAATAAAGAGGCCGAAGATTATGCATATAATGAGGGAAGAGGAAAAGAGGAGGACCAGAGGATGAATGGTTGAATGCAGGGGCAGAGGAATAGGCTAGGGTGTGGTTACATGGGTAATATATATTTTAACCAATTGCTTGACCTTCTAAGGATCAGCAAAATGGTGGAGGCAGCTGGCCAACATTTTGCTGAATTCGCATACAGTGATTGGTAGAAAAAAAATCAATTTTCTGGAGAATAAGAATTTTTGTAAAACTCGAGAATTTACTTCCACACAAACAAATTTGTTCACGTCTAGTGCTGACAAAGTAAATTCACCTGTGTTGAACCTAAAACCCAGCTGTTAGGACTAGATCAGATATCTGAACATCAGCCACTATTCATAATTCAACTACACTA
Organism: Dendrobates tinctorius; assembly: GCF_039654945.1. Classification (NCBI taxonomy): domain Eukaryota; kingdom Metazoa; phylum Chordata; class Amphibia; order Anura; family Dendrobatidae; genus Dendrobates; species Dendrobates tinctorius. Next base: position 73,415,353 of record NW_027361829.1, read on the forward strand.
GTGTAAGGTACGGTGTATATTTCACTGACATCACACAAATCTTAAAAATCTATATTGAAAATTTCAGTGTTTTCAATTAGCATAGAACTGAAAAAACCCTTTAATGATTAATGGTGAACTATATAATTGAATTAAGAAAAGTACTCTGATCTCAAGATATTAGTGCCAATCTCATATCTGAGCAGGACTTTTGGAAAGGATTTGTGGTGCCCTACGTGTTTACCGCCACAAAAGAGTTAAATATGTAATGTTTTGCATGTGTTTTGTAAGTAATGGGAGTTATGCTTTCTCTGCTAGAGACCACAATACACACTTTACCTCACTCCCTTACTTGTCTGAAGCTTAGAGCTTTGCAGACATACCTGTTGTGAGTTCATTTTCCCCTTCATTACTGAGGCCCAAGGAACTCCCTCTTCTGGTAAAGAAAGGTAGTGAGCCTGATTATCAAACACCTGAGGCTGATGATGATGACTGGCTGAGTGGAGTTATGGACTGGATATAAGGCTGCCAACGCCCTTCTGCCCTGCGGGTGATTTCTCTGTGGGATCCTTGGAGACCAGTCTGAATTCCTGCTCCTCTAAAGCTAAGTTTGCTGCTCGGCCTTTTGCTTTTGTGCTTTGACTTTGTTTTGCTTTGTTTTTCTGGATTTCTGCCATTCCCTGCTGGGGTATGCTGAATTCATTTAGCTCTGTCTTCTGAAAATACCTGAGTGCTGATTTAGTTTTTGAAGCCTAGCTGCTTCAGGGCCTTTTTCATATCAGCTTGTTGGCTTATGTCTTTGATAGGGTTTTGGCAGATTGCAGACAGCAGCCTTCCTGTCCTTTCCTATCTAGATAGTTGCGGGCCCCGTCTTTGCTCAGTCTATCTTTCTGTCTGTGTTAGTATTTTCATCTTGCTTCACCGTCATTATATGTTGGGGGCTGCCTATTGCTTTGGGGTCTGCTCTGGGGCAGTTTAGATTTCCCCTTTCTTTCTTTAGGCCTATGTAATTCTCCGGCTGTGATCGAGGGGTCTAGGGCTTCGTAGGAACCCCCCACGGCTACTGCTAGTTGTGTTGATAGGTTCAGGGGTCTGCAATCTGATAGTTGCCAACTTCTCTGGTTTTCTGGACTTTGCTTGTATTTCTGCTTTTGCCTCCTACGGTGACTCATTCATAACAGAATCACCCGCCATACCGCAGATTCTAGGGTACTCAATAGCAGGAAAGAATTGTAAAAAAAAAAAAAAAAGGTGTATATTTTTTCCTCTATATCTCTGAGGCCGTAGGGGGAATTTTTTTCTCTCAATGGAGATAAAGCAATTGTCTGATCGTGTGGAGCAGCTCGCTGTGGAAGTGCGGGGAATTTCCGCCTACCTTGCTCATTCACATGCTGCTGAACCAAAGATTCCTACACCTGATGTATTTTTTGGGGATCGGTCTAAATTTTTGAATTTCAAAAATAATTGTAAATTATTTTTTGCCTTGAAGCCTAACTCGTCAGGGAGCTCCGCGCAGCAGGTTAAAATTGTCATCTCTTTGCTGCGTGGCGATCCCCAGGATTGGGCGTTTTCTTTGAAACCAGATGATCCTATTCTGACTAATGTGAACGCATTCTTTCAAGCTTTGGGGTTGTTGTATGACGAACCTAATGCCATTGATCAGGCTGAAAAGACCCTGCTGGCATTGAGCCAGGGTCGTGATTCTGCAGAATTGTACTGTCAAAAATTCCGAAAGTGGGCAGTACTTACTACCTGGAATGATAATGCCTTCGCTGCTCTCTTTCGGAAGGGGTTGTCAGAAGCCGTAAAAGATACTATGGTGGGATTTCCTGTTCCCTCTGGTCTTGACGATTCTATGTCACTAGCCATTCAGGTTGATCGGCGTTTGCGCGAACGCAAGGCTACACGAGAGGTGTTGCCACCTGTTGAACAAATGTCTGAACCTATGCAATGTGATAGAGTTTTTTCCAGAGAGCAGCGTCAGGAGTTCAGAAGGCGTAATAAGTTGTGTTTTTTCTGTGGAGATGCCTCGCATATTATTTCTGTCTGTCCTAAACGAGAGAAACGCTTTGCACACACGTTTTCTGTTGGGGGTGCTCAACCTAAGTTTCTTCTGGCTATTACTCTGATCTGCTCCCTGTCCACATTTTCCACCAAGGCTTTTGTGGATTTGGGAGCAGCCCTAAACCTAATGGACTTGGATTTTGCTAAACGTTGTGGATTTCCGATTTCACTTCTGCAGACTCCTATCTCTTTGAGGGGGATTGATGCTACTACTTTGGCTAAAAATAAACCCTAGTTTTGGACCCAGGTGGTAATGCGGGTCGCCCAGACCATCAAGAAAATTGCAGATTTTTGGTGTTGCATAATCTGCATGATACTATTGTTCTGGGGTTTCCCTGGTTACAGATTCATAATCCAGTTTTGGATTGGAAATCTGTGTCTGTGGTGAGTTGGGGTTGTCGGTGTGCCTTTAGTGAGGCTCCGGTGTTTTCCACCTCTCCTCAGTCGCATGATGTTCCTGATTATTTGGTGGACTTTTATGATGTATTTAGTGAGAATGAGTCTGCGTCTCTGCCTCCTCATAGGAGTTATGACTGTGCAATTGAACTGAGCCCGGGGTGTAAATTTCCCAATGGTCGGCTCTTCAATTTATCTGTACCCGAGCACGAGGCTATGCGATCCTATATTAAGGAGGCGTTGGAGAAGGGTCATATTAGACCATCCTCGTCGCCCTTAGGTGCCGGGTTTTTTTTTGTAGCCAAAAAGGATGGATCATTAAGACCTTGTATTGATTATCGTGCCCTCAACAAAATTACTGTCAAATATCAGTATCCGTTACCCCTGATTTCTGATCTATTCTCCAGAGTTAAAGGTGCTTGCTGGTTTACCAAGCTTGACCTCAGGGGGGCGTATCATCTTATTCGCATTAAGCATGGGGATGAATGGAAGACGGCGTTTAATACTCCGGAGGGACATTTTGAGTACCTGGTGATGCCTTTTGGGCTCACTAATGCCCCTTCTGTCTTCCAGTGCTTCATGAACGATATTTTCTGAGATTTTGTCGATAAATTTTTGATTATCTATCTGGATGATATTTTGATCTTCTCCAAGGATTGGGATTCTCATGTGGAACATATTCGGACTGTGTTCTGGATCTTGAGGGAGAATTCCCTGTATGTCAAAGGATCTAAATGCCTTTTTGGAGTACAGAGGATTTCTTTTTTGGGATTTATTTTGTCCCCGTCAACTATTGAAATGGACCCGGCCAAGGTACAGGCCATTCACGATTGGGTTCAGCCCACTTCTTTGAAGGCCCTCCAGAAGTTTTTGGGTTTTGCTAATTTTTATCGGAAATTTATAGCAAAATTTTCTAGTATTGCCAAGCCATTGACCGATTTGACTAAAAAGGGTGCTGATGTGTTAAATTGGTCTCCGGAGGCTGTTTCTTCCTTTCAGGAGCTGAAGCGAAGATTCACCTCCGCCCCGGTTTTGCGGCAACCTGATGTCTCACTTCCATTCCAGGTAGAGGTGGATGCTTCTGAGATTGGTGCAGGAGCTGTTTTGTCCCAAAAGGATCCTGTAACATCTAAAATGAATCCCTGTGCTTTCTTTTCCCGAAAGTTCTCTCCATCTGAATGTAACTATGATGTGGGGAATAGGGAACTGTTGGCCATGAAATGGGCATTTGAGGAGTGGAGACATTGGTTGGAGGGAGCTAAGCATCAAGTCGTGGTCCTCACTGACCACAAGAATTTGATTTACCTAGAGTCGGCTAAGCGCTTGAACCCTAGACAGGCTAGGTGGGCCTTGTTTTTTACACGTTTTGATTTTGTGGTTTCTTTTCTTCCTGGAACAAAGAATGTCAAGGCAGACGCCCTCTCTAGGAGCTTCTTTGCTGATTCTCCTGTGGTGACCAAGCCTGCTACTATCTTAGGCGAAGGGATAGTTCTTTCTGCCATCTCGCCCGATTTGAGACGTGCTCTGGAAGAGTTCCAGGAGGACAAACCTGAGCGTTGTCCGAGTGGAAAGTTGTATGTTCCTGACCAGTGGAAGAAGAGAGTGATGTCTGAAGTTCATTGCTCTGCTTTGGCTGGTCATCCAGGTATTTTTGGTACTAGAGATCTGGTGAGTCGGTTTTTTTGGTGGCCCTCCTTGTCTCGTGATGTCAGGAATTTTGTGCAGTCCTGTGGGATGTGCTCCCGGTCTAAATCGTGTTCTCGCTCTAGTGGGTTGTTGATGCCTTTGCCTGTCCCCAAGAGGCCATGGACCCATATTTCAATGGATTTCATCTCTGATATGCCTGTCTCTCAGAGGATGACTGTTATTTGGGTGATTTGTGATAGGTTCTCTAAGATGGTTCATCTTGTACCACTCCCTAAGTTGCCGTCTTCCTCTGAGTTGGTGCCCCTGTTTTTACAACAGGTGGTTCGTTTGCACGGGATTCCTGAGAACATTGTATCTGACAGAGGAGTCCAGTTTGTGTCTAGATTTTGGAGAACTTTCTGTTCCAGGCTGGGAATTCAGTTGTCCTTCTCCTCTGCTTTTCACCCTCAGACCAATGGGCAGACAGAGAGAACAAACCAGACCTTGGAGTCATATTTGAGATGTTTTATTTCTGCTGATCAGGATGATTGGGTTTCATTTTTGCCCTTGGCCGAATTTGCTTTAAATAATAGAGCTAGTTCTGCCACTTTGATGTCACCTTTTTTTTGTAACTTTGGGTTTCATCCTCGATTTTCTTCAGGGCAGGTGGAGCCCTCAGCCTGCCCAGGTGTTGACACTGTGGTGGAGAGAATGCACCAGATCTGGGACCAAGTGGTGGATAACATAGTAACATAGTAACATAGTAATTAAGGTTGAAGGGAGACTTTAAGTCCATCTAGTTCAACCCATATCCTATCCTAACTTGCCCTAACATGTTGATCCAGAGGAAGGCAAAAAAACCCCATGTGGCAACAGTAAGCTTCACATTGGGGAAAAAAATTCCTTCCCGACTCCACATACGGCAATCAGACTAGCTCCCTGGATCAACGCAATATTAAGGAGACTAGTGTATATACCCTGTAATATTATACTTTTCAAGAAAGGCATCCAGTCCCTTCTTAAATTTTAGTAGTGAATCACTCATTACAACATCATATGGCAGAGAGTTCCATAGTCTCACTGCTCTTACAGTAAAGAATCCGCGTCTGTGAGTATGCTTAAACCTTCTTTCCTCCAGACGTAGAGGATGCCCCCTTGTCCCCATCACAGGTCTAAGAGTAAAAAGATCATTAGAAAGGTCTTTGTATTGTCCCCACATATATTTATACATTGTAATAAGATCACCCCTAAGCCTTCGATTCTCCAAACTAAATAACCCCAAGTGTAATAACCTGTCTTGGTATTGCAGACCCCCTAGTTCCCTAATAACCTTGGTCGCTCTTCTCTGCACCCGCTCCAGTTCAGCTATGTCTTTCTTATACACCGGAGACCAGAACTGTACACAGTATTCTAAGTGTGGTCGCACTAGTGACTTATATAGAGGTAAAATTATGTTCTCCTCATGAGCATCTATGCCTCTTTTAATGCATCCCATTATTTTATTTGCCTTTGCAGCAGCTGCTTGACTCTGGCCACTAAATGTGAGTTTGTCGTCCACCCATACACCCAGGTCTTTTTCAGTGACTGTTTTGCCCAGTGTTTTACAATTAAGCACATAATTATACAACTTGTTCGTTCTACCCAAGTGCATGACCTTACATTTATCCCCATTAAAGCTCATTTGCCATTTATCAGCCCAAGCTTCTAGTTTACATAAATCCTCCTGTAATATAAAATTGTCCTCCTCTGTATTAATTACCCTGCAGAGTTTAGTGTCATCTGCAAATATTGAAATTCTACTCTCTATGCCCCCTACAAGGTCATTAATAAATATGTTAAAAAAAAGCGGGCCCAAAACTGACCCCTGTGGTACCCCACTGCTAACCGTGACCCAGTCCGAGTGTGCTCCATTAATAACCACCCTTTGTTTCCTATCCCTGAGCCAGCTCTTAACCCACCTACACATATTTTCCCCTATCCCCATTGTTCTCATTTTATGTATCAACCTTTTGTGTGGCACCGTATCAAAAGCTTTTGAAAAGTCCATGTACACCACGTCCACTGCATTCCCTTGGTCCAGTCCGGAACTTACCTCTTCATAAAAGCTTATCAGATTAGTCTGACAGGAACGGTCTCTTGTAAACCCATGTTGATATTGGGTCATAAGGTTATTCTTCTCCAGATACTCCAGTATAGTATCTCTTAGAAAACCCTCCAGGATTTTACCCACAGTTGAGGTTAAACTTACTGGCCTATAATTTCCAAGTTCAGTTTTTGTCCCCTTTTTGAATATTGGCACCACATTTGCTATACGCCAGTCCTGTGGTACAGACCCTGTTATTATGGAATCTTTAAAGATTAAAAATAGTGGTCTATCTATGACTGTGCTTAATTCCTGCAGTACTCGGGGGTGTATCCCATCCGGGCCCGGGGATTTGTCAATTTTAGTGATTTGTAGACGCCGCCGTACTTCCTGCTGTGTTAAGCAGGTGACATTTAATGGAGAATTTTATCCCTGATCATGTTATCCGTCATGGGATTTTCTTGTGTAAATACTGTTGAAAAAAAGTCATTTAGCATATTGGCTTTTTCCTCATCCTCATCCACCATTTCACCCAGACTATTTTTAAGGGGACCAACACTATCATTTTTTAGCTTCTTACTGTTTATGTAGTTAAAGAATATTTTGGGATTATTTTTACTTTCAATGGCAATGAGTCTCTCTGTCTCAATCTTTGCTGTCTTGATTTGCTTTTTACAGAATTTATTTAATCTTCTGTATTTATTTAATGCCTCATCACTACCTACTTGCTTTAATTCTCTAAATGCTTTATTTTTATCTCTTATTGCGCCCCTTACAGTTCTATTTAGCCATAGTGGTTTCCTCCTATTTCTCGCATGTTTATTCCCATACGGTATATATTGTGCACAGGTCCTATTCAGGATGCTAATAAACGTCTCCCATTTTCTTTGTGTATTTTTATGTCTCAGGATATCGTCCCAGTTAATTGCACCAAGATCATCTCTCATCCGTTGGAAATTTGCCTTCTTGAAGTTAAGTGTCCTTGTAACCCCTCTACTACACATCTTATTAAAGGATACATGAAAACTTATTAATTTGTGATCACTATTACCCAAGCGACCCCCAACCCTTACATTTGATATGCGGTCTGGCCTGTTGGTTAATATTAGGTCTAGCAGTGCCCCCCCTCTTGTTGGGTCCTGAACCAGTTGTGAAAGGTAATTGTCTCTCATCGTTGTCAGAAACCTATTATCCTTGCTGGAACTGCAGGTTTCGGTTCCCCAATGTATTTCAGGGTAGTTGAAGTCCCCCATAATAATGACTTCTCCTTGAGTCGCTGCTTCATCTATTTGCTTTATGAGGATATTCTCTGTAGCTTCCATTATTTTTGGAGATTTATAACAAACCCCTATCAGTAATTTATTATTTTTCCCCCCTCCCCTTATCTCTACCCACAGGGACTCTACATTTTCATTAGATTCATATATATTATCACGAAGGATGGGTTTTAAGGATGATTTTACATATAAACACACGCCTCCCCCTCGCTTATTTGTACGGTCATTTCTGAACAGACTATAGCCCTGTAAATTAACAGCCCAGTCATGGCTCTCATCCAGCCATGTCTCAGATATCCCCACCATGTCATAATTATGTTCCAACAACATTAACTCCAATTCCTCCATTTTGTTGGCGAGACTTCTGGCATTAGTATACATGCACTTTATGTATCTCTCTGTACCTCTATTCTTTCTTAAATTATTAACTGTTCTAACCCCACCCCCCATGCCACCTCCACCCCCAATGTCATTTTTTGTGCCCAGGTCTCTATCTGCACTGTCTTCCCCTCCTATAAAAGGAATACCCTCCCCCCCGTCCCTAGTTTAAACACTCCTCCAACCTTCTAGCCATTTTCTCCCCCAGCACAGCTGCACCCTCCCCATTGAGGTGCAGCCCGTCCCTAGCGTAGAACCTGTAGCCAACTGAGAAGTCGGCCCAGTTCTGCAGGAACCCAAACCCCTCCTTCCTACACCAATTCCTGAGCCACTTATTAACCTCCCTAATCTCCCGTTGCCTCTCTGGCGTGGCACGTGGTACAGGAAGTATTTCCGAAAATACCACCTTGGAGGTCCTTGCTTTAAGCTTACAGCCTAATTCCCTGAAATCATCTTTAAGGACCTTCCACCTACCTCTAACTTTGTCATTTGTGCCAATGTGCACCATGACCGCTGGATCCTCTCCAGCCCCTCCCAGTAATCTGTCAACCCGATCAGCGATGTGTCGGACTCGAGCGCCAGGTAGGCAGCACACCGTTCGACGATCCCTGTCTTTGTGACAGATTGCCCTATCTGTTCCCCTAATAATTGAGTCTCCCACTACCAGAACCTGTCTGGCCTGCCCTGCTCTCCTATTTCCCCCCTTACTGGAGCAGACACTCCTCCGGCTTTCAGAGGACATGCCTTGCTGCAGCAGTGCTACTCCTGCACTAACACTCCCCTCATCTGCCAACTTGGCAAACTTATTGGGGTGTGCCAGATCAGGACTAGCCTCCCTGGTGCTCTTCCCTCTACCCCGCCTTCTAACTGTCACCCAGCTAGCTGCTTCATTGTCCTGCAGCTCCAACCTAGCATCCCCTCCTCATCTATCCCATTGAGCGTCTGCTCAGTGAGCAGAAGACTCCTTTCCATATTGTCTATGGATCTCAGTGTTGCCAGCTGCACATTTAGATCCAGTATCTGGGCTTCCAAATGCACAACGTGCTCACATCTTGCACAGCAGTATGCACCCTCGACCGGCTGTTCAAGGATTTCATACATGCGGCAAGACGTGCACTGGATGGCATTGGCAATAGTGGAGCACATCCTAATGGGGATTGCACCAGACAATAAGATCAGCAAAAATAAATAAAAAAAAAAAAAAAAAAAAAGTATTAATATAACAGCAATTCAGTAAGACCTCCCTTGGAAACTCCCTGAATCTAAAGTCACTGAATTTCAAGTCACACACTTACCACAGTTCGCACTTACACTCAGCTCGTTCACACTCGCTCAGGAAGAAGATTTAAAAGAGTTTTTTTTCCCCTTTTACCAGCACACCACCTTGCTGCTCAATGCACTTCCATAAGTTATCTCTCTCCCAGGAAAAGGCCCAGCGGTTTTCCAACCGACATAGGACCATTGGTCCCCAGTTTAAGGTTGGTGATATGGTGTGGTTATCATCAAAAAATATTGCTATGAAGGTGGCTTCTCCTAAGTTTAAGCCTAGATTTATTGGACCTTACAAGATTGTGGAGATTATTAATCCGGTCTCTTTTCGTTTGGCTCTTCCTGTCACATTTAAAATCCATAATGTGTTCCATAAATCTTTGTTGAAGAGGTTTGTTGAACCTGTTGTTCCGGGGGTGGCACCTCCAGACCCTGTATTGGTTGAAGGTAACATGGAATATGAGGTAGAGAAAGTACTGGATTCCCGTCTGGCTAGACGGAGACTCCAGTATTTGGTTAAGTGGAAGGGTTATGGTCAGGAGGATAATTCCTGGGTCTCTGCCTTTGATATTCATGCCAAAAGATTGGTGCGTGCCTTTCATCAGGCTCACCCTGATCGTCCTGGTGGCGTAGTTGAGGGTTCGGTGACCCATCCTCAAGGGGGAGGTACTGTTGTGAGTTCATTTTCCCCTTCATTACTGAGGCCCGAGGAACTCCCTCTTCTGGTAAAGAAAGGTAGTGAGCCTGATTATCAAACACCTGAGGCTGATGATGATGACTGGCTGAGTGGAGTTACGGACTGGATATAAGGCTGCCAACGCCCTTCTGCCCTGCGGGTGATTTCTCTGTGGGATCCTTGGAGACCAGTCTGAATTCCTGCTCCTCTAAAGCTAAGTTTGCTGCTCGGCCTTTTGCTTTTGTGCTTTGACTTTGTTTTGCTTTGTTTTTCTGGATTTCTGCCATTCCCTGCTGGGGTATGCTGAATTCATTTAGCTCTGTCTTCTGAAAATACCTGAGTGCTGATTTAGTTTTTGAAGCCTAGCTGCTTCAGGGCCTTTTTCATATCAGCTTGTTGGCTTATGTCTTTGATAGGGTTTTGGCAGATTGCAGACAGCAGCCTTCCTGTCCTTTCCTATCTAGATAGTTGCGGGCCCCATCTTTGCTCAGTCTATCTTTCTGTCTGTGTTAGTATTTTCATCTTGCTTCACCGTCATTATATGTTGGGGGCTGCCTATTGCTTTGGGGTCTGCTCTGGGGCAGTTTAGATTTCCCCTTTCTTTCTTTAGGCCTATGTAATTCTCCGGATGTGATCGAGGGGTCTAGGGCTTTGTAGGAACCCCCCAAGGCTACTGCTAGTTGTGTTGATAGGTTCAGGGGTCTGCAATCTGATAGTTGCCAACTTCTCTGGTTTTCTGGACTTAGCTTGTATTTCTGCTTTTGCCTCCTACGGTGACTCATTCATAACACATACCCTAACTGGGGGGGAGGAGTCGAGTTGTTGTTTTCAGTGGAGAAGAAGGTGGAGGAGAGAATGGAGACTGCTCCTGGAAGCCATGAATGCGCTTCCTCCAGGAGCAAAGCTAGTAAGAATCAGGGAGTCAGCCCCTAGGCCATCCATGCTTTCAGAGCAGGGTGGTAAGCTGAGAGAATGTGTGAGTTTATACAACCAACAGCAGAGTGTTTTCCCCCGGGAAGACTGCAGCAAACTAGGATCAGTGAAGGATTGTGCAAGAAGGAACTTGAGCTTCACACAGGGTCCAAACTGCAAGTTGCCAGAGGAGGAAAACACAGTGAGTAAGGGTTGTTCTGGAAGTTCCAAACTCCAGGAAGCCTTGGTCCCTGAAGGGATTAGAATAGCAGGAAGCTTTCACCGAGTCACAGCAAAGAGAAGGATAACTCCCATTCTGCAGAGCAGACTGTAACCTGGTGAGAGTTGTAATATCTCCTCTGAACTGCACCTGAACTACAGTAAATGATAAAGTGAATTTCCTTGTCTCCTGCCTTATTACTCCGTGCCTTCTACTTCCATCACAATCTCTGGGGGTCAGCCCTGGTTGGAGAGGGTTAAACATCAGCACTACCATCACCATGTACTCCCCCAGGGATCATCTGCAGTGCCAGCTATTCTACAGTCGAACATTCCAACTGGCATCACGAATCACTACATAAACTTTATCCCTAATCAATACACCCATTTTACATGAACGCCTGGGGCCACAGACTGGGTCACTGCCACTGTGACACATCCCTTTAAGGCAACCGGCCTGATACCGAGTATCCCACGGCCTCTGGGGTGCGTCATTTTGGCATCACGAACAGGATACCATGCGTGCCTAAAGTCCTACAGGAGCAACGACCTGCAGCAACTGAAGCGGTGAGTCGCACCCCTGCAAGAGTTAACTAGGTTGAAGATGTCTAATCCTGGTGACGCTCAGGGTGCAGCAGCTGCAGCTCCCATATCCCATATGACACCATTTTTGTTTAGGGACCAGATCATATTTGAAGTCACTTTGAGGGGTCTATGTGATAGAAAATACCCAAAAGTGACACCATTCTAAAAACTGCACCCCTGAAGGTGCTCAAAACCACATTCAAAAAGTTTATTAACCCTTCAGGTGCTAGACAGGAATTTTTGGAATGTTTAAAAAAATGAGCATTTAACTTTTTTCACAAAAAAATTTACTTCAGATCCAATTTGTTTTATTTTACTAAGGGTAACAGGAGAAATTAGACTCCAAAAGTTGTTCTATAATTTGTCCTGAGTTCGCTGATACCTGATATTTGGGGGAATCACTGTTTTGGTGCATGGCAGAGCTCAGAAGGGAAGGAGTGCATTTGACAATTTCAACACAAAATTGGCTGGAATTGAGATCGGACGCCATGTCGCATTTGGAGAACCCCTGATGTGCATAAACAGTGGAAACCCCCCCAACAGGTGACCCCATTTTGTAAAGTAGACCCCCTAAGGAACTTATCTAGATGTGTGGTGAGCACTTTGAAACCCCCAAGTGCTTCACAGACGTTTATAATGTAGAGCCGTAAAAATAGAAAATCTTATTTTTTTCACAAAAATTATCTTTAAGCCCCCAATTTTTTATTTTCACAAGGGTAACAGGAGAAATTGGACCCCAAAAGTTGTGCAATTTGTCCTGAGTATGTTGATACCCCATATGTGGGGCTAAACCACTGTTTGACGCATGGCAGAGCTCAGAAGGAAAGGAGCACCGCTTGACTTTTTCAATGTAGAATTAGCTAGAATTGAGATAAGATGCATGTTGCAATTGGAGAGCCCCAGATGTGCCTAAAGAGTGAAATCCCCCCAATTCTAACTCCAACCCTAACCCCAACACACCCCTAACCCTAATACAAACCGTAACCATAACACTAACAACAAACCTAACCCTAACATACCCCTAACCCTAATCCGAACCCTAACCTTAATCCTAACCGTAACCCCAACCCTAACTTTAGTCCCAACACTAACCCTAACTTTAACCCCAACCTTAACCCTAAATTTAGCCCCACCCCTAACCCTAACTTTAGCCCCTACCCTAGCCCTAGCTTTATTCCCAACCCTAAACCTAACTTTATCCCCAACCCTAACCCCTACCATAACCCTATCCCTAACCCTAACCCTAATGGGAAAATTGAAATAACTACTTTTTTATTTTATTATTTTTCTCTAACTAAGGGGACGATAAAGGGGTTTTGATTTACTATTTATAGCGGGTTTTTATATTTGGCAGCTGTCACACACTAAAATATGCTTTTTATTGCAAAAAATAGTTTTTGCATGACCACATTTTGAGAGCTATAATTTTTCCATATTTTGGCCCACAGAGTCATATGAGGTCTTGTTTTTTGCGGGATGAGTTGACGTTTTTACTGGTACCACTTTCAGGCACATGACATTTTTTGATCACTTTTTATTTTGATTTTTGGGAGGCAGAATGAACAAAAACCAGCAATTCATTAATTTCTTTTTTTTGGTGGGGGCGTTTATACCGTTTCACATGTGGTAAAATTGATAAAGGAGTTTTATTCTTTGGGTCAGTTCGATTACAGTGAAACCTCATTTATATCATTTTTTCATGTTTTAGCCCTTTTATACAATAAAAACTTTTATAGAAAAAAATAATTATTTTTGCATCACTTTATTCTGAGAGCTAAAACTTTTTTATTTTTCTGGTGATGATGCTGTATGAAGGGGGCTTGTTTTTTGCGGGACAAGATGACGTTTTCAGCGGTACTATATTTATATCTGTCTTTTTGATCACGTGTTATTCCACTTTTTGTTCGACAGTATGATGATAAAGCATTGTTTTTTTGCCTTGTTTTTTTAATGGTGTTCACTAAAGGGCTTATCTAGTGGGACAGTTTTATAGGTTGAGTCATTACAGAGGTGTCGATAATAAATATGTGTACTTTTATTGTTTAGATTTTTTTATTCAAATATTGATTTAATGATATAATAAATATTTTTTTATTATTTTTTAAAATATTTTTACAATTATTTAAAAAAACATTTTTTCATTCTATGTTTTGCACCCTGTCCCACTATGGAACACTCATTTTGTGCAGGCTGATTGCTTATATGGCATGGAGATCTGCATGCCATATAAGCTGTCAGCGCTGCAGGGATTTGTCACTAACCTCAGAGACTTCCTAACATGAACTGCGCATGACAGTAAGTCTCTGAACTCTGGAAACCCGGATGTCATCATGACGACATCGGGTTACCATAGGAGCGATCGGGACCCCGTGTCATGCTGTGGGGACTCTGATACAAAGGCAGACAGCCGGCCGCGATCATCTGCGCTTCCCTTGTGAGCGCGGCTGATCGCGTATGACATACTATTCCATCCATGGGAATTAAGTCCCAAGGCACATGGACAGAATAGTACGCCCATGGTCAGAAAGGGGTTAAACTCAACCACCTTTGTCTATGTGATGAAGATTGTGGATAGCTTAGCTAGTGTAAGAAGCCAAACCGTTACATACAATAAAGTGGTTTTTATGTAGCGCTAAGTGCCTAAACAACTACTGTTGATTACCCACAAATTTTACCAATGTAATATTTCAATTTATATATTTATTGGTATGTACTCATCCACTTTAGGTGCTGACTACCTATTGTATGTAAAGAAAATGTGGTGGCTTTTTTTTCACGTTTGGTGTGTAATTTGTGTCCATTGCATTTTTTTTCCAAACACAGCATGCTATAGGTGTGACCTTTATCATTCATTTTCTGTTGGCTTCTCAATAGAAAAAATGCATGCCTGTGTTGCATACACTGGTTACCAGATGGTCAGTGGAGCAAGTTTGCAGCAGAATACTTGCAAAAACCTGGTTGAAAGCAGAAGGATAGGTACAATAAAAAAAATCAGCAGACGGATAGCCGAGATCAATACCAAAAGGGCTAGTTTGGAGGCAAAATCACTGAATAAGAAAATTAATAAATCAGTCCAGGGTCAAGTATCAATTCAAGTTTAAGACGATAGATTGGTAATTGACATGCTAGGCCGTGTATCTGTAATGGTTAATAGGATTTAGATAGGTCGTCATGATTGGTTTGCTGATTTGCCAGCCACTAGTCAACAAGATGTGATTAACTCACAATTAATATTTTGCATCTGGATAGCCTTATACCTCCTCCTGCTAGAAGTGCTAATATGATTATTGACAACACCATTTTCTCAGAATAAGATAGGCAGTGAGAGCGTGGCCCAGCGATGACGTCAGTGACACTTTCACTTGTCAGCGCTGAGACAGAGCCGCAGCATCTAACAGCCGTGGAGGTCGGCGTAGGACCTCATTCAGGTAAGATTGTAACCAAATTCTTATTTGTTGTATGAACGAGCAGTCCTGTGCTTTGGGTACATCAGTTGAACATTGGTCAACAGTTCACTTTGAATTAATTTCTTTTCATTTGTTGTGTTAATTGTTAATAGTGTAACATTTACATATTAGCTTGCTTTGGGCTGAATTACATCCTTGTTGACATGTTGCATTCAGTGATCCATAACTGGCAACAATACAAGCACAATGAAACTCATTGCTTGTCGCCTGCCAAGACAAGCCATGACAGTTAGTGTCCATACATATTTTACAGAAATGGCATAGAAAGATTGATCATTACCTAGGGGGCGTTGACAAATAATTTGCTGTGCCTTCTATACCAAGATGCAGGTAATCCATTCATGTGCTTCTGTTAGTTGCAATATCTATATATCCAGACTTCAATTACTGTTTCCTTTGAAGCCATGAGTCGTAGAAGTGCTTCATGAGAATAAAGGCATAGTCTGTGAATCATCAATACATGCAGCTCCAGTCAGGAAAAAATCAATGACAGACAAGAGTCTTCTGAATAACAAAACTAAGGTTTCCTTGCATTTGCTTCTGTTTAATGTACAGCATGTAAAGTTTGCAAATTCACATTTTAAGTATAATGATGCTTCTTTATAATAGCATTGTATGCCTCTATAAAGCAAAAACATGAGATTCTGCAAAATGATTCCTTGCAATGACTTAATGGCAGAATATCCAGTTAGTAAATTGGTGTTTGGGCGGACACAATAGTGTAAACATTGGAAAAGAGGCAATGCCCAAATGAGCACCGTGGTCCTCCACCCTGCTATCAGCATAAATGGCCAGGGTCTCACCGCCACGATCTAATATTAATGGCTATAATAACTGAGATCACATAAAATCACTTTAGACCAATAACACTGTGAGTCATAAGAGATAGTCATCATAAACATTTGTGTTCAGTGTAAACGGGTTGTTCAATCTAGGAACATTCTTGTTGACTGTTTCCAGTGACAACCAGAAAAATTCTGAATGCAGCTTTAAAGGGAATCTGTCGGCAGAATTTCACACCCCAAAATATTTATATGCACACGTACCTCATTCAAAGACAAGTTCAGGGATACCTTTATATGGCCAGTCAGATCCACTGTTACTAAGAAAACAGTATTTGAACCGATATGCATATGAGGTTGTAGATCTGAAACCTCTGTCACTCCAGCTCTATTCCCCACCCAGTGCTGCCTGTTGCTGCTTGACTGGCTCCTTTGCCTTAAGTCATCCAGCTTAGAGGCCACAGTCATTCAAGCAGAAGGAGGCAGCGCTGGGTGGTGAATAGTGACAGAAGCTTCAGATCCACATACTCATTTGCATATGTGATGGTTTGTGGAGATTCAAAATTACTGGTGCATTAATAGTACAAATATATTGCACAGGGGATATCGCAGCCAAGAAGAATCCTGGAAACACAGAATTAGAAATGATTCTGTCATGCTGCAGCTATGCAGGTACTGTAGCTGCAAGCTCCACTAGATGGCAATAGAGTGGAAGTAGTACAGCAAGTCTCCATGAGCAGACCTGCAGTGCTGCAGTGAGGCTACCACCAGGTGGCAGCAGAGCAGTCAAGCAAGCCGAGTCAAAACCTAGACCGTAATGCAGCACAAAGGGAAAAAACAAACAGAGTCAGCGGAGAGCCAGCTGGTCAATACCAGTCAAACTCAGAACTACCAGAAGCAATAGACAAAGTAAGGTCAGAGCTAAAACTGAGACAGACACTGGGAAATCAAAAAACAAAGGGAAACACTAAGACAGGATGGGCAGAGAGGAAGGAACAGCCATGGGGAAAGTCAGTAAGCACAGCAGGACAAATCAGGGTACTACCAGAGTGAGATACTCATGCCGTAGGCAGAAAATATAACTGACACCGCCTGCAGGATGCAGTGGAGAGAAATAGCAGACCTGAAACCAAAATGAAGCAAGGCAAAGTTAACCCCTGACATGACCAGACTGGGAAAGGGGCAGACAGAACTCAAAATCCAGTCTGGATCATGACAGATTCTTTCTCCACAGTTTCTGTAGGACTTAATACATTCCTTATTCAGGAGAGTAATAGAAATAAGGCAGAAAACAGAGGCTGAAAGTTCAGAGAAGAAGCTTCATAGAAAAACAATGAAGTTACAGACGGCATTTAACCCTTTGAAAGAAAGTGATTCCAGCACTTTACGGAGTAAATCCCACCAGAACTGTAGCAGGTCTCTACAACATTGGATCCTCTCAGTGGAGATCTTCTATGTTAGGAGAATTTTTCTGAATTACCCATCAAGGATGGATATGGACAGAGACAAGACCACGGAGAGGATATTGCACCTTACCCTAGAGATCCTCTTCTAGCTTACTGGAGAGGATTATACAGTAGTGAAGAAGACCTCTAGTGAGCGCTGTCAGGATCCTGTGTCTGAGGGACGGGGAACATCCCTGAGTCCAATCCCGGGGCCTCCACCTTACACCCTGATACATGAGGACAGCAATGACCAGAAGACTCTAGAACTCACCTACAAGAAGATTGAGTTGCTGACTGGAGAGGTTCCCATAAGGTGTCAGTATGTCCCTGTCTATTTCTCCATGGAGGAGTGGGAGTATTTAGAAAGGCACAAAGATCTGTACAAGGATATCATGATGAAGATTCCCCAACCCCTCACATCACCAGATCTCTCCAGTAAGAGGACAACACCAGAGAGATGTCCCCTTCCTCTACTTCCACAGGACTGTAAACAAGAATATCCCATTGTTCCTCAGGATTATCAGGGTGAAGATCGGACTCATTACTACAGAGACATATGTGAGAGGTGATGAGCTGTGTAAAGATACAGATAACCGCCCAGCAGATGACTGTACCAGGATATCAGAGGGACAGCTGGCATCTTCAAATTTTAAATCAGATGATCTTGACATACCACAGTATGCAACTGAAGTCAATGCCATTACTCCAGATAAACCATTATCCCTTCACAGCAAAGATCTATCATCTGATCCTTTGAAAGTCCTGCTGATTCATTGCTGACTACTAAGGAAAGTCAAAATCACAAAAAAGCAATAAAAAACGAATTGCTACTAAATCAAAGGAGCAATTTTCACATTCAGAATATAGAAATAATTTTCCCCTCAAAAAGTCTTTTCTTAGGTTACTTTCAGACTAGCATTCTGAGGCGCAGCGCAAGGTCCCAGCTAAGCTCCGCCCCCTGCCACGCCTCCTCTGGTCAGCTCCTCCTATGATCACATGACGCTGCATGCGATCAGCGTACCCTATATTTAGTGTTGGGTACGTTGGCCATGCGCTAGTGTGGTTTTGCTGGCACTTGCACCCTTTTGGCGCTGCGCCGAGCGCACAAAAACACACTGTGCTGCATTTTTGTGTGCTCGGCACAGCGCCAAATGGGCGTAAGCGCCGGCAAAATCATACCAGCGCACGGCCAGTGTAACCAATGCTAAATATAGGGTATGCTGATCGCATGCAGCGTCATGCGATCATAGGAGGAGCTGACCGGAGGAGGCACGGCCGGGGGCGGAGCTTAGCGGTAGCCCTGCACTGCGCCTCAGAACGCTAGTCTGAAAGTAGCCATCAAAAATTTAACACTGTGGAAAATAGATTTTCTTGTACCAAGTGTGGTAAATGTTTTAACAAGAAATCAAATTTTGTTGGTCACCAGAGAACTCACACAGGGGAGAAGCCATTTTCCTGTTCAGAATATGGGAAATGTTTTACAGAGAAATCATTTGTATGTCAATCTACAGCCTCATTTGCATATCAATTTGAATGCAGACTTCTAAGTAATGGAAGAAGGGAATGGCCATGTAAAGGTATTGCTGGTCTTGTCTTGAAAGAACTGCACTTTATATAAATAGTTTAGTGGGTGAAATCCTGCTGACAGACGATTCCCTTTAATAGTATAAGTACTGCGTTGTATTTGTTATCTATTTATCATTTATTATTGTATAGTTATCTGTTGAAACAATAATATCTATATTATGGTTTATGTAGATGGTAACATAAAAAGATAAGATGATTAAATTCTTTCTATCTTAAGGTACTGTCACACTAAGCGATATCGCTAACAATATCGCTATAACTTGTGACGTTATAGCGATATTGCTAGCGATATCGCTGTGTCTGATACTTACCTACGACCCGCTTCCCCGCTGGTTATCGCTGATCGCGCGAGAACGTCCAGTACTGTTTCTCGTCGTCAGCTTCCTGTGGCGCTTCCTGTGGAGAGACGAGCGACGAGCGTGGAGCCGGGCGGGAGGACGCAGGATCGCCTAGTGTGACAGGTAAGTAGCGACCCCCATCCCCAGCGATGTCACTGGTGAGATCTGCCTGTGTGGCAGCTCACTAGCGACCACTTAGCGATGTACCAGCGATCCTGACCGCATCATATTGCTGGTCGGGATCGCTGGTACATCGCTAAGTGTGATAGTACCTTTACTGTCATTCAATTCTTGATTATTTGGCAATGAATACAAAATTCGTTAGCAAGATTGAAAAGATTTACCAGCATACAATACATACAAGCTTACAGCTAATTAATTAAATACCATCCATTCTGATGCTTAAAAATAGATCAGAGATTTTCTCAGAGTTCTCAGAGTTGCATACAAAGGCTCTAAGCATCGCATTGAATAGTTCTGTAGTGGTATAATAAAGAACAGAAGTTATTTGCTTCAATTTGCCATTATTTTATTTCCAAACTTAACCCCTTGACAACATCTGCAATACAATACATGTACAGTGTTGGCATCAAGCAGTCAAAGCCATCTGCTGTATATTTACCGATGGCAGTGGGTCTCAACTGTATATTATAGGTGACAGCCAGGATCGGAAACAACTTCAGTCCCAGCCACTGAACCACATAGATGCAGCTGCTTCTTCCTTTCAATACAGGGTGGGCCATTTACAGTCATATGTAAAAGTTTGGGCACCCCTATTAATGTTAACCTTTTTCCTTTATAACAATTTTGGTTTTTGCAACAGCTATTTCAGTTTCATATATCTAATAACTGATGGACTCAGTTATAAATCTGGATTCAAATGAGGTTTATTGTACTAACTGAAAATGTGCAATCTGCATTTAAACAAAATTTGACCGGTGCAAAAGTATGGGCACCCTTATCATTTTCTTGATTTGAACACTCCTAACTACTTTTTACTGACTTCCTGAAGCACTAAATTGGTTTTGTAACCTCATTGAGCTTTGAACTTCACAGCCAGGTGTATCAAATCATGAGAAAAGGTATTTAAGGTGGCCACTTGCAAGTAGTTCTCCTATTTGATTCTCCTATGAAGAGTGGCATCATGGGCTCCTCAAAACAACTCTCAAATGATCTGAAAACAAAGATTATTCAACATAGCTTTTCAGGGGAAGGATACAAAAAGTTGTCTCAGAGATTTAACCTGTCAGTTTCCACTGTGAGGAACATAGTAAGGAAATGGAAGAACACAGGTACAGTTCCTGTTAAGCCCAGAAGTGGCAGGCCAAGAAAAATATCAGAAAGGCAGAGAAGAAGAATGGTGAGAACAGTCAAGGACAATCCACAGACCACCTCCAAAGACCTGCAGCATCATCTTGCTGCAGATGGTGTCACTGTGCATCAGTCAACAATACAGCGCACTTTGCACAAGGAGAAGCTGTATGGGAGAGTGATGCGAAAGAAGCCGTTTCTGCAAGCACGCCACAAACAGAGTCGCCTGAGGTATGCAAAAGCACATTTGGACAAGCCAGTTACATTTTGGAAGAAGGTCCTGTGGACTGATGAAACAAAGATTGAGTTGTTTGGTCATACAAAAAGACGTTATGCATGGAGGCTAAAAAACATAGCATTCCAAGAAAAACACTTGCTACCCACAGTAAAATTTGGTGGAGGTTCCATCATGCTTTGGGGCTGTGTGGCCAATGCCGGCACCGGGAATCTTGTTAAAGTTGAGGGTCGCATGGATTCATCTCAGTATCAGCAGAGTCTTGACAATAAAGTGCAAGAATCAGTGACGAAGTTGAAGTTACGCAGGGAATGGATATTTCAGCAAGACAATGATCCAAAACACTGCTCCAAATCTACTCAGGCATTCATGCAGAGGAACAATTACAATGTTCTGGAATGGCCATCCCAGTCCCCAGACCTGAATATCATTGAACATCTGTGGGATGATTTGAAGCGGGCTGTCCATGCTCGGCGACCATCAAACTTAACTGAACTGGAATTGTTTTGTAAACAGGAATGGTCATAAACACCTTCATCCAGGATCCAGGAACTCATTAATAGCTACAGGAAGCAACTAGAGGCTGTTATTTTTGCAAAAGGAGGATCTACGAAATATTAATGTCACTTTTATGTTGAGGTGCCCATACTTTTGCACCGGTCAAATTTTATTAAAATGCAGATTGCCCATTTTCTGTTAGTACAATAAACCTCATTTGAATCCAGAAATATAACTGAATCCATCAGTTATTAGATATATGAAACAAAAATAGCTGTTGCAAAAACTAAAATTGTTATAAAGAAAAAAGGTTAACATTAATAGGGGTGCCCAAACTTTTACATATGACTGTATATGGATACACCTCAATAAAATGGGAATGGTTGGTGTCCCAGATCGGCAAGCTGAATTTGCAGAATGGGCAAAGCAAAAATTGGAACAGGACCCTCAGTTTACACAGAACATTATGTTCAGTGATGAGGCAAACTTTTTTGGGTGGGGAATGGTGACAGTTTTCATGTGTAGGGTGTCTTGCGTTGAAATCTGCTGCATTGATCCGGGTACTGCGTTCACCAGACATCAACACAATTTCTGTCCGCTCCTCACGTGTTATTCTCTGTGACATGTCAGTGGATGTAAAGAAAGATAAACTTGTAAATAACTCATGAAAGAGTAAAGATATGTTAAAACCTAGCGCTCCATTGTTTTTCTTGTGAAATTCTCAATAAGTTTGATGTGTCACATGACCCTCTTCCCATTTAAAAATTAAAGTTGGATTCAAAATGACAGACTTCAAAATGGCCACCATGGTAACCACCCATCTTGAAAAGTTTCCTCTCGTCCATATACTAATGTGCCACAAACAGGAACTTGATATCACCAACCATTCCCATTTTATTTAGATGTATCCATATAAATGCCCCACCCTGTATATTATATTAGTGATCAGATCATCCCTAAAGTAATAAAGATGTGCAGAAAACATGTAATAAAATGTTTGTACAAATAAGAAATAGCACAAAATGTCTTTCAAAGTAAAAAATGCTTTAGTATTTAAAAAATTGTCCAAAATAAAAAGGACACATCATTGCATTCTTAGGCTGGGGTCACACTAACCAGCGCAAAATACGGTCCGTAGATTACAGGCTTAATACGGATGAATGACCCCTAAATAGTGCTCCGTAGGTCATCCGTAAGCAAGGTGCGGTCGCGTATTTTGCGCATGTCTGCATCCGTATGTAATCCGTATGGCATCCGTATGCAATCCGTATGGCGAGATTTTCTCGCAGCCTTGCAAAATGGACATTTAACAGTTTTGAGGCCTGCTAACAATTTAAATAATTAGCCTGCACCCTATTTGTACACTCAGAAACAGGTGGCTGCCTCCATTCTGTCCATTTGTGAGCTTGCTTTCACGAGGTGTGTTGGTGTTCTTTGTGCAACATGGCAGAGGGTCTGAGATTCAATACAACTGAGCAGGTTCTCTTCAACTGGCTTTTGTCACGGCACTTTGGGCAACCATACCCAGTGATAGTGGATCCGCGGAGGAGGAGACGCATGTGGGTCCATCCACTTTTGAGGCAACGACTCACAAGAGGTCATTTTCACCGCCTCTATTCTCCTCTGCGGGAGCATCCTGAGAAATTTTACCAGTACTGTCGCATGAGCATTTCCACATTTGATCGACTCTTGGAGACAGTGCGCCCTGGGATAATCTTTCAGGACACAAGGATGCGCAAAGCGATATCTGCAGAGGAGCGACTTCTACTCACAATACGGTATGTACTACACAACCACATTCTCTATGTTTATAATGTGTGGGCTAAAGTATGTTTTTTTGCCTTCTTGGACTAAGTTTAATGCCCTCATCTTACTCCAAATATGTTTCAACTTACACACCAGAATGTTAGCTCTAATATGTACTGCATATCACTTAGTCATTGTGCAACCAAATATGTGTGTGTTATTCTATCTCAATTCCTACCAAATTTGTTCAGCATGTAACTGATGTTTTTGGACTTTATGCATTCTAAAATTATCAATTTCTGTTGTTCTACAGCTTTCTGTCCACTGGCCTGTCTTATGCCGCCCTCCACCATGAGTTTCTCATTGGAAGATCAACCATTTCAGGCATAGTGAGGTCTACATGTACAGAAATCTGGAGAAGACTCCATCAAGTGGTCATGCCCGAGCCCAGGATGGAAGACTGGTTGAGGATATCAAGGGACTTTGAGGAGGACTGCCAGTTTCCAAATTGTATTGGAGCCCTGGATGGCAAACATATCCGGGTGCGTAAGCCGCTGAACTCTGGCTCCCAATTCTTCAGTTATAAACAATACTTTTCTATTGTATTGTTGGCTCTGGTAGACCCTCAATACAAGTTTATAATTGTTGACATTGGGGCCTATGGAAGGACGGGAGACTCTAGAGTCTTCAATACTTCCATAATGGCTCGGCGGATACGCACCAACCAGTTGGATCTACCACCACCACGCCAGCTACCAGGCTCCCCTGAGGAATCAGTCCCTTATGTCCTTGTGGGAGATGAGGCCTTTCAGTTATCGCGCAATGTCATGAGGCCATATCCCCGGCGCAACCTTGACCACAGGCGCAGAATTTTTAACTTGCGCCTATCACGTGCTAGGCAACTGGTGGAGTGTTCCTTTGGGATTCTTTGTGCCAAATGGCGGGTACTCCAGTCTGCCATTCAGTTGAGTGAACAAAATGTGAATGAAGTTGTGAAAGCCTGTGTGGTTCTGCATAACTTCACCAGGATACATGATTGTTCCTCCTCTGATGGTGTGTGCGTAGGCCGGACAATGTGCGCAGGGTGAGACCACCTATGAACCCTCAACGTAGACCGCTCTCTGGCCTCAAAGTGCGTGATATTTTCACTAATTACTTTATCTCACCTGAGGGGGCAACTTCTTGGCAAGAGCATGCTGTGTCTATGTTATAATTTGTTTCTTTAAGTGTGTCTAAATATATATTACTCAACCCCTTATGATTCTATGACTGTTTCATTGCATTGGTTAGTGTATGTTAGTATGTTGACAGGGTTTTTGAGAAATCACACAGAGACGTTAACTATAGTAGACAAATTTTTAGTTTTGCCTTTTTTTTTGTTTCTTAAAGGCAAACATAATATTGCCATATGAACATTTTGGCAATGGGCAAAATGGCCCTTTTTGCCTTCTTAAACTTTTTTGAAAAGTAGCATTATATAACATAACCCAAATAAACATTAGGCAATAACAACATTGCTGCATGAGAATATTTAAATGCAAAGGAAAAAAATAGGTGAGCTCCATCAACAAAATTAATGCTAAAAGATAACACTCACATTTCTTCAGAATGTTTTCCAATCATAGAAATATTCCACCATGACATGCAAGGCTACCTCACGGCTTTCAGACAGATATTACCTGTCTGTAGAACAGAGAATATTTAACCATGCTATACTGGAAAGGATTAAAAAACAAAACTCACTTGTTAAGACATAGAGAGAGCATGATATTCTGAAGGCTGGTCGCCTTGATTTGTTACTATAGATTGCTAGCAAAAAAGGTGACTACTTCACTAAGGCCAGCACGCCTTTCCTAGGCGTTAGCAAGTGAGTAGTGTATTTTCATCCTTTGACTTTACAGTATAGCGCGTTTAAATATTCTGTTTTGTACACACATGTAATATCTGTCTGAAAGGCGTGAGGTAGCCTTTCCTGTCATGATGGATTCTTAATATGATTGGAAAACATTGTTAAAAAATTATAATGTTAAAATTTGTAACAAAGTTTGGTGATGGAGAACACCTGTTTTTTCCTTTGTATTTGGAGCACCAGTGAAACCGCACTGGACATCTATGGCCATCAGACTTATAAATCCTCATAGGTTGGGGAAGGGGAACGTGGAAGAGCAGCCTGTGGGTACTGCTGGACACTGTGGCCAACATCGCCCTGTGTGGGGCCATACTGTTGCCCATGATGTGGGAATTGTCCTGCCTCCTGGGACTGTTGGGGATACTGGCCAGAGTAATGATGATGGGGAGGGGCATCTTGTTGGCTGTGGTAGGCACGTGGCTCATACCCACCAAGATAGCCAGATCGTCCCCACCAGGTTGGGACCAGCCTCCAACACTGGGTGGGTACAAGTGGCCATATTGGTGGGGTTGGCTAGAGGCTGACATTTGTGGCTGCTGAATAGAAGGTTGGGTAGTGGGAGGAAGGGGGTGAGGTGTAGGCCCACGTATTAGAGGATGTTCGGACCCTGCTTGAGCAAGCATCTGTGTGGATGGTCTCATGCGCATTAGATTTCTGGGGGAAAGCTACCACCTCTCCAGATATTCAAAAAGCTCATATGGGGTATTGGGGGGGGTGCTTGCATCAAGCAGGATCTGAAAACATCCCCTAATACAGAGCCTGACCTCACAGGTAAGGGCACGGAGATAAAGGGTGAGGCTACGTGAGTAGGCCTCCTCCCCATCATCTGTAATTACTCTTGATAAATAATTTAGCACCCCTGTGTCCACATTGGTCCTGCTCTCTTGAACAGTGACCTGGCGCCTTCTTCGTGTTCGCTGGGATGTAACAGCAGCCTGTGGGGATCCCCTGATATGGCCAGTTGGGCTGCTGCTCAAGTTGCCCGGCTCTTCCAGGATGGGTGATGGGGCAGCAGACCGTCCTGGTGGTGTTGTGTGTTGGGCAGCCAATGGGTTGTCCTGTGATGCCTCAGCTTCTGCCATCCTTCTTGTAGGGGGAGAAGATGGGCCAGCCACCTCATCCCCTACAGGATCAATTATGGGCTCGGTCTCTGAGGCCGTTCCTCGATCCGTAAGGTTGGATTGAGTTCTGTTATGAAATAGAACAGAGGCAAAAATACATCAATATTTTTGGCCCTGTAAAGTATTTGTGTAATGTGGTGTGAGGTATCTACTTACGGTCTCAGATCCAGAATTGGGGCGAGGAAGGAGAGACGGTCAAAATAGATGTATTTCCTTTTGACGTATCCCGCATCCCCACTCCTGGACCGCTGCTGGCGTTCCCGGCGGTATTGGTCCCGGATGCTTCGCCAGCGTTTCATCACATTTTCCACTGCAATGTGACAGGAAATATTGTCAAATTCACATATTTGATAGGTCACATTTGCTACCAGTAGTCTAGGCATGGGGCCTTCTGGGGTGTGCTTTCTACCCATGGTGGCATATCTAATTGGGCAGATACACAGGGTCTCTTTATCTACACTTAATAATTGGTTTGTCTAGGAGGATGAGGAGCTTGTGGTCTAACCCCAAATTATGGCTTTGTGAATCCACGTGTCACATCCAAATCTAACGGCCTCATGAGGCAAAAAGTACATGCACAGGAAGGGGGGGTGCTGATTCTATATTCCTTTTTTGTTGTGCGCTAAGGTTACTCATGTTTTGCCTTGTACTTACGAATTTTATGCTGCTCCTCACGTGGTCGGTCACCAAAGTCATGGTACATCTGGCGACAGATGCGCCTCCATGACGCCTCCTTTCTTGCCCGGTTTGCATAATTGGCATCGCGTTGGTCCCAGATTTCGGGACGCTCCTGCACCAGGACAATGAGCATCTCCACAATTATGTAAGTGGACGCCATGCTGCTGCTGTACTCCGTGGAGTCGTACTTCTGGGATGTCTGGAGCGCTTTTTGAGCTCATTTGCATGTCTAGGCTTCCTGATGATGGATTGGCCCATTTCCTGTCACCAGCAAAAAGACCTGCGTATTGCTCGCAGGTCACACGTCTGGTCCGTGTGTAATCCGTATTTTTTGCGCACCCATAGACTTGCGTTGGCGTACTCCGGGCGTAGTACGCTGACAATCGCAGCATGCTGCGATTGGCACGGAGCGTAGAATACGGATGAGAAATATACGCCTGGTGCGAGTGACCCCATAGAGAATCATTTGTCCGTGTCTAATGTGTGCTTTTAGCGCCTCTCACTAGGCCGTATTCCTCGCCAGTGTGACCCCGGCCTTAGAGATTTTAACTATACAAACTGAAAATTGAAGCCAGAGGAAATGAAAAATAAAAGGAATTGTATAAAAAAAAATCAAACAATCCATTGTATAGCGCTTTTCCCACAATGGAGCTCAAAGCGTATACCAACAAAAACATCAACTTTTATTGCAAATAAACTGCCCTGACGCTGATCTATAAGCTGGAAAATAATATAATAATAAAAGTTTTTATTATGCAAAAGTAAAAAAGCATAAAAATATAAATTTGGTCTCACGATCATTGCACTGAACTGCAGAGTAAAGTTAACCCCTTAGTGACAGAGCCAATTTGCTACTTAATGACCAGGCCAATTATTACCATTCTGCCCACTGACATTTTATGAGGTTATAATTCTGGAATGCTTTAACGGATCCTGCTGATTCTGACTGTTTTTTTGGTGTCATATTGTACTTCTTGTTAGTTGTAAAATTTCTTCAATATGATTTACGTTTATGAAGAAAATGGAAATATGACGAAAATTTTTAAAATTTCACAGTTTTCAAACTTTTAATATTTATGGCCTTAAATCAGAGAGATACACTACCATTCAAAAGTTTGGGGTCACTCAGAAATTTCCTTATTTTTGAAAGAAAAGCACAGTTTTTTCCAAGAAAGCTAACATTAAATGATTCAGAAATACACTCTATACTTTGTTAATGTGGTAAATGACTATTCTAGCTGCAAATGTCTGGTTTGTAATGCAATATCCTCATAGGTGTATAGAGGCCCATTTCCAACAACCATCACTCCAGTGTTCTTATGGTACTTTGTGTTTGCTAACTGTGTAAGAAGGCTAATGGATGGTTAGAATGCCCTTGAAAACCCTTGTGCAAGTATGTTAGTACAGCTGAAAACAGTTTGGCTGATTAGAGAAGCTATAAACCTGACCTTCCTTTGATCTAGTTGAGAATCTGGAGCATTACATTTGTTGGTTCCATTAAACTCTCAAAATGGCCAGAAAAAAAGAACTTTCATGTGAAACTCAACAGTATTTGTCATGATCCCAGTGCAGGTTTTGACCTGCACGTCAGGGATTAATTATTGTAGCCTCTCTTTGGCTCAAGGAGAGCTTCGTATAGTCCTGGGAGACTCCAAACCCTGTTAGTTATACTTTTGCCTTTGGCCGAGTGTGGTGACCCTTGTGTGCCTGTGCCTTCTGATTGTCTTCTAGCTTGCTTATATGGTTCTGACCCGGTTCTGTCCTCTGTTGTGAGTTTGTCTCTTGATTCTGTACTATTTATCTGCGTCTCTGGTTTCTGACTCATTGCCTATGTCCTGACTAGTCTCTGATTGCCCCTCTTGTACTGTGCTGCTATCTCCGTGTATGACTCATTGCTTATGTTCTGACTACTCTCTGCTTGCCCCTCTGGTACTGCGCTGCCCTCTCTGTGTATGAACCCCTTTTGTCTGATTTGAGGATACCTATAGTAGAATCCTGCACTTATCTCCAGCAGCAGGACGCTAAGCCCTGCCCCCTGCAGTCACATGATCGTAGGTCCTATACTGCTTTCTACCTTCAGTGACACAGGTCCTGTGAGCCTGGAGCACACATCACCACCACTGCTGCCCTGCTCCACAGGTATCTTTGGGCACAGGTTTGTACTTAGGACATGCACAGTGGCTCAGTGAGCAAGTGCAGTGCGGTGTTTCTGACATTATAACTGACCGTGAACTTTTTTTTCTCTCACTTCTGCAGCATGGACCCAATGCATGCTTTATCTGAGCAGGTGAAGTGCTTGCCTCAGTCACTGCAGAAACTTACTTTAGAACACCAAACTCTGACCCAGTCCCAACGGCAGGTTGCGGACTTGGTTCAGGGGATGCTTTCCGCTCGGTTTCAGCAGGTGGGGACTAGAGATGTCATTTTAGTCTCACCCGAATCTCCGATTAAGTTATCAGATACGTTTGCTGGTAACTAAAATTAATTTAGAGCGTTTAAGGAGGGCTGTAAGCTCTTTTTCGCCTTGAGACCCCGCTCCTCTGGGGATGAGAAACAGAGGGTGGGGGTGATTATTTCCCTGCTTAGAGGGGCCCCGCAGGCCTGGGCATTTTCTCTTTCCTCTTCTGCCCCAGAGAGAATGACTGTGGATGCGTTTTTTGAAGCCTTAGGGCTTATTTACGATGAGCCCAATAGAGTGCGTTTGGCTGAGGACAAGGTGATGAGTGTCTGTCAGGGGAAGCACTCGGCTGAGTGGTTCTGTTCTGAATTTAGACGTTGGGCAGCTGAGATTTCTTGGAGTGATGCCACCCTTTGGAGGTTGTACCATAGAGGCCTGTGTGAACATCTGAAGGATGCCCTGGCACTTCATCCTCCACCTGACTCCCTGGAGGATGCCATGACCCAAGCGGTTCGTGTGGATCGCAGACTGCAAGCAAGAGGGGTGATGCAACTCGAAACCTCTTTATTCCTCAGTGGAGGTGAGATCCGAACTCCTCCTGAGGCTATGGAGGTGAGCGCTGTCACCTGTGAGGAGAAGGAAAGAAGACGCCGCCGGGAGAAGCAGTTGTGCTTTTATTGTGGGGAATCTGGACATTGGAAGAAGGACTGCCCCTCCTGTCCGTCATCCTCCAAGGTGGCGGGAAAATGACTAGGTCTGGGTAGTAATCGAGGAGGCTACCCAGACGTTCAGGTACCTTTTTCCTCACTTGCAAAAATTGTGCTTCGGGTGGAACTGGATCTTGCTGATGGTCCTGTTCAGACTACCGCCTTTGTTGACTGTGGCTCTGCTGTTAACCTGATTGATGCCTGGATTATAGCTCTTAATAAGATAGGGACAGTCAGGCTTCAGGACCTTGTTAAACTTGTGGCAATTAACTCGTCCTCTCTTACCCGGGATGGTATCTGTGTCAAGTCTGAACTTTTTTCTCTGAAAGTGGATCCCACTCATGTGGAAAAATTAACTTGTCTTGTGTTAGATAACTTGCCTGCAGGACTGGTACTGGGGATGCCTTGGCTGCAACACCATAATCCTACCATTAATTGGATGATGGGGGGGATCACTCAATGGGGATGCAAAGATAAATGTTGTAACCTGGGGCCTCTTGTTAACTCTGTTAAAACCGTATCTGTGTCGTCTGTTGGTCTGGAAGGTATTCCAGAGTACCTGAAGGATTTCGAAGATGTATTTTCCAAAAGCGAGGCTGAGGTGCTGCCACCACATAGACCCTACGATTGAGCCATTGATTTAGTACCCAGAGCCAAGTTACCAAAGGCTCGATTGTTCAATTTATCCGGGCCTGAGCGCCAAGCCATGAAGGAGTACATAGCTGAGAGTCTCCGCAAAGGGCATATCAGGCCTTCTGTGTCACCCGTGGCAGCAGGATTCTTCTTTGTGAAGAAGAAAGATGGTGGTTTGCGGCCGTGCCTCGACTTTCGGGAACTTAACAAGATAATGGTTAGGAACACTTATCCACTTCCCCTCATCCTAGACTTATGTAACCAGCTATCTGGGGCCCAATGGTTCTCCAAATTAGATCTTCGGGGGGGCCTACAACCTGATAAGGGTTCGGGAAGGGGACGAGTGGAAATCAGAGAGACTCTTTGAAAACCTGGTTATGCCATTTGGGTTAACTAATGCCCCCGCTATTTTCCAAAACTTTATCAATGTTGTGTTTTCTGACCTGATAGGCCGTTTTGTTGTCATTTATTTGGATGACATTTTGGTGTATTCCCCGGACAGTCAGTCTCACTTGCAACATCTACAAACAGTTCTCCAGAGACTCAGGGAGAACCACTTGTTTGCTAAATTGGAAAAATGTTCGTTTTTCGTACAGGAACTGTTTTTTGGGGGGGCTGATTGTATCTTGTGAAGGTTTCGCATGGACCCTAACAAGGTGCTGGTGATCGCAGACTGGGTTCAGCCTCGTGATCTCAAGGGGCTCCAGGCTTCTTGGGATTTGCGAACTATTACCGGAGATTTATTAAAGGTTTCTCTCAAGTGGTTAAACCACTCACGGATCTTACCCGGAAGGGGGCTGATGTAAAAAATTGGTCAG
This sequence comes from Dendrobates tinctorius, assembly GCF_039654945.1. Lineage (NCBI taxonomy): Eukaryota > Metazoa > Chordata > Amphibia > Anura > Dendrobatidae > Dendrobates > Dendrobates tinctorius. The sequence goes on from NW_027361829.1 coordinate 73,446,490, forward strand.
AACTCACTAAGGAGTCCTTCTCAGCGCCTAAGAAATGTTTCATGTCCGCCCCAGTGTTGGTTCAGCCAGACAATTCCAAACCATTTATTGTGGAGGTGGATGCTTCTGAAGTAGGGGTGGGGGACAGTGTTGTCCCAGGGTCCAGCCACCCTTACTAATCTCAAACCCTGTGCCTTCTTCTCCAAGAAGTTCTCATCCGCTGAGAGAAACTATGATGTAGGCAATAGAGAACTTCTTGCGGTCAAGCTGGAATTCGAAGAATGGAGGCACTTTTTGGAAGGGGCGGCTCGCCCGATCACGGTTATCACTGATCACAAAAATTTGGTATACCTTGAATCTGCTAAGAGGCTTACTCCTAGACAAGCCCATTGGTCACTTTTTTCATGCTTTCAATTCTCAATTACTTTTTGACCAGGGTCCAAAAATGTTAAAGCGGATACGCTGTCCAGAAGTTTTGACGGTGTCTCCCCCTGAGCCGCCGTCCTCCATTCTTCACCCGGGGGTGGTAGTGGCGGGGGTCTCGTCAGAATTGGAACAAGAAATTATGAGGGCCCAGTCCCTAGCTCCGGCGGCCAGGCCAGGAGATAAATTGTTTGTTCCAGATTTATTGCGGCCTAGACTTCTGCAGGAGTTTCATGAGTCTAGGCTGAGTGCTCATCCCGGTATCACGGCCACTAGAGAGGCAGTAGCCAGGGTTTTTTGGTGGCCTTCACTTGGGTCTGGTGTCAAGAAATTCATTTCTGCTTGTGAAGTTTGTGCCCGTTCCAAAAGCTCGCATAACCGGCCGGCTGGGGAACTCATACCGTTACCGGTTCCTGATAGGCCATGGACTCATCTCTCCATGGACTTTATTACCGGTCTTCCACCATCCAGAGGCAATACCGTGATCTGGGTGGTGGTGGACAGGTTTTAGAAACAAGCCAATTTAATTCCCTTGGCAGCATTACCCTCAGCAGCACCATTGTCAAGGTTGTTTGTGCTGCATGTGGTCCGATTGCATGGGGTACCCCTGAATGTTGTGTCTCACAGAGGTGTTCAGTTTGTGGTCAAATTTTGGAGGGCATTCTGTAAGAGATTGGGCTTCTCACGCTCCTTCTCCTCGGCATATCACCCGGAGAGTAATGGTTAGACGGAACGCACCAATCAATCCCTGGAACAGATTCTCAGGTGTCTGACCTCCACAAGACAGGAGGATTGGTGTGATGCGTTACCGTTGGCAGAGTTTGCTTTTAACAACTGGGTGAATCAATCCACCAACATGTCGCCATTCCTGGTCAATTATGAGTTTAAGCCTCATTTTGGGGAGTTTTCACAGGTGGATTCCGGTTGTCCAGGGGTGGAGGGATCCGTTCAACGGTTAAAAAACCTCTAGGCTGAAGTTCGGCATAATATCTCTCGGGCCCAGGGGAGGTATAAATATTTTGCTGACAAAAAGTGAGCCCTGGGACACATATTTCAGGTAGGGGAGAAGGTTTGGCTTTCCACACGTAACATCAACTTGAAGGTACCATCAGCTAAATTGGGACCAAAGTTCATTGGTCCATATGAGATTGTGGAAATAGTCAACCCAGTGGCATATAGGCTGCGTCGACCCGCCTCCTTAGAAATATCCAATGTGTTCCATAAATCGCTGTTGAAACCCGTGGGGTCTGTCAAGGAGGACTCCGAGCTTGTTGTTCCTCCAGTGTTGGTGGAGGGTCACTTGGAGTATGAGATTGGACATATTGTGGACTCTCGGCGGGTGCGCTGCTCCTTGCAGTACCTGGTACACTGGAAGGGATATGGACCGGAGGATCACTTGTGGGTTCCTGCTCACTCTGTACATGCAGATCACCTGGTTTGGGCTTTCCATGCCAAATACCCGGGGAAGCCTGGGGGTCTAGAGGCCCCCCATTGAAAGGGGGGTACTGTCGTGATCCCAGTGCAGGTTTTGACCTGCACGTCAGGGGTTAATATCTTGAGCTCAGTGCATGCTTGACCTGCACGCTGGGGGTTAATTATTGTAGCCTCTCTGGCTCAAGGAGAGCTTCTTATAGCCCTGGGAGACTCCAATCCCTGTCAGTTATACTTTTGCCTTTGGCCGAGTGTGGTGACCCCTGTGTGCCTGTGCCTTCTGATTGTCTTCTAGCTCGCTTATATGGTTCTGACCCGGTTCTGTCCTCTGTTGTGAGTTTGTCTCTTGATTCTGTACTGTTTATTTGCTTCTCTGGTTTCTGACCCATTGCCTATGTCCTGACTAGTCTCTGATTGCCCCTCTTGTACTGTGCTGCTATCTCCGTGTATGACTCATTGCTTACGTTCTGACTACTTTCTGCTTGTCCCTCTGGTTCTGCGCTGCCCTCTCTGTGTATGATCCCCGTTTGTCTGACTTGAGGATCCCTGTAGTAAAATCCTGCACTTATCTCCAGCAGCAGGACGTTAAGCCCCGCCCACTGCAGTCACATGATCGTAGGTCCTTCACTGCTTTCTACCTTCAGTGACACATGTCCTGTGAGCCTGGAGCATGCATTGTCACCACTGCTGCCCCGCTCCGCAGGTATCTTTGGGCACAGGTTTGTGTGGCACCCCCAGGAGTATGGTCGCCACAGTGGCATTACCTTCCTCCTAGGGAGTGTGATGTCATGCTTGGAAGCAACGAAGGGTCTCTCTATCAGTTAAATACAACACACAGCACAGTTTCCACTCCAGGCCAGCAGAGGGAGCTCTAAACCAAACTGGGGGGAAGAGCTGCTCTCTGGGGTCCAGGAAGGGGAAATTGGTTAGTTCGTGTGAGGAGGGAAACGTGTGTGGACGTGAGGAGAAGAGCCAGAGGATTGAGCAGAGTTCAGTCTCACTTGTAGCTGTAGTGCATGGTCTGGAGTCCGGTCTCCAAGGTTGTACGGATACTGATGTTCCTGCAGCAGAAACCAAAGGAATAGGAAGCTGCATATGCTCTGTTCCCACATAAGACTTGGAGGCACAACAGCAACGTGTGGGCCAGAAGAAGGAGGCTACAGCTGTCTGCCATACTAGGGAGTTCTAAAAGAGAGCAAGCAAGTGGAACTTCAGTGTAACACAGTACTGCAAGTACCTTAGAAAGTGCCAGAAAGGAGTCTATACAACCCATCTGCATAGAGAGATTCCTAAGTTGCTTCCAAGCTGGCCAGCCTCTGTTCCATCTGTAATCTGGACCCTGGACTGCACTTACAAAGCACAATGTAAGCCAAAACTTGTTCCTGAAGCTCCGGCTTTAAAAGCGGTTTACCTACTCCCAGAAAAGAAAGCCTTCGAGGCCTTGTGGAGTCAGACAATGATGCAGGCTCAACACCTCCTGCCTTAGGTGCTATTGTGCTTTTGCCACTACCAGCAGATGCACCACCACCATCAGAACCAGCTGGCAACCCCCGCCCAATTCCACGGCCTCTTCCACCATACATCCTCATTTTTGGGAAAATGTACCCCAAATACCACCACCTATATGGTACTGTAAAACAAGGTACAAGGTGTATATAGTTTTGGGGAGAATTGGAAGCTCCCTACAGATTCTAGGAGGCTGAGCTATTATCTCAAGCCCACTATAGAATACACCTCAATTTAACAGGCTGAAATAGGCAGGTGTATGACCAGGTACAAGGTGTATATAGTTGTTATGAATGAGTCACCGTATGAGGCAAAAACAGAAATGCTAGCTAAGTCCAGAAAACCAGAGAAGTTGGCAGCTATCGGATTGCAGACCCCTGAACCTATCAACAACAACTAGCAGTAGCCGTGGGGGTTCCTACGGTGCCCTAGACCCCTCGATCACAGCCGGAGAGCTAAATAGCCTAAAGACAGAAAGGGAAATCTAAACTGCCCCAGAGCAGACCCCAAAGCAATAGGCAGCCCCCAACATATAATGATGGTGAAGCAAGATGAAAAAAACACTAACACAGATAGAAAGATAGGCTGAGCAAATGATGGGGCCCAAGCTAACTAAATAGGACAGGATAGAAAAGCTGCTGTCTGCAATCCGCACAAAAACCCTATCAAAACATGAGCCAACAGACTGACAGGGAAAAAAAGCCCTGAAGACGCTAGGCTTCAAAAAGACTATATCAGTACTCAGGTATTTTCTGAAGACAGAGCAAAAAGGCAAAAAGGAATTCAGCTCACCCCAGCAGGGAATGGCAGAAATCCAGAAAAACAATGCAAAACAAAACCAAAACACAAATGCAAAAAGCAGAGCAGAAAACTTAGCTTTTGGGGAGCAGGAATCAGACTGGTCTCCTAGAATCCCTCAGAGAAATCACCAGCCAGGCAGAAGGGCGTCGGCTGCCTTATATCCAGTCAGCAATTCCCGTCACCCAGTCATCATCATCCAGCCCAGGTGCTTGGTAATCAGCCTCACTACCTTCCTTCACCAGAAGAGGGAGTTCATCAGACCTCAATGGTGAAGGGGAAAATGAAATCACAACAGTACCTCCCCCTTGAGGAGGGGTCACCGAACCCTCATCCACGCCACTAGGGCGATCAGGGTGAGCCCAATGAAAGGCACGCACCAATCTTTTGGCATGAATATCAGAGGCAGAGACCCAGGAATTATCCTCCTGACCATAACCCTTCCACTTAACCTAATACTGGAGTCTCCGTCTAGCCCGACGGGAATCCAGTATATTCTCTACCTCATATTCCATGTTACCTTCAACCAATACAGGGTCCGGAGGTGCCACCCCAGGAACTACTGGTTCAACAAACCTCTTCAGCAAGGACTTATGAAACACATTATGGATTTTAAATGTGACAGGAAGAGCCAACCGAAAAGAGACCGGATTAATAATCTCCAAAATCTTGTAAGGTCCAATAAATCTAGGCTTAAACTTAGGAGAAGCCACCTTCATAGCAATATTTTTTGATGATAACCAAACCATATCACCCACCTTAAACTGGGGACCAATGGTCCTATGTCGGTTGGAAAACCGCTGGGCCTTTTCCTGGGAGAGAGAGAACTTATCCACCACTTGGTCCAGATCTAGTGCATTCTCTCCACCACAGTGTCAACACCTTGGCAGGCACCTGCCCTGAAGAAAATCGAGGATGAAACCCAAAGTTACAAAAAAAAGGTGATATCAAAGTGGCAGAACTAGCTCTATTATTGAAAGCAAATTCGGCCAAGGGGAAAAATGAAACCCAATCATCCTGATCAGCGGAAATAAAACATCTCAAATACGACTCCAAGGTCTGGTTTGTTCTCTCCGTCTGCCCATTGGTCTGAGGGTGAAAAAGCAGAGGAGAAGGACAACTGAATTCCCAGCTTGGAACAGAAAGTCCTCCAAAATCTAGACACAAACTGAACTCCTCTGTCAGATACAATGTTCTCAGGAATCCCGTGCAAGCAACCCACCTGTTGCAAAAACAGGGGCACCCACTCAGAGGAAGATGGCAAGTTAGGGAGTGGTACAAGATGAACCATCTTAGAGAACCTATCACAAATCACCCAAATAACAGTCATTCTCTGAGAGACAGGCATATCAGAGATGAAATCCATTGAAATATGGGTCCATGGCCTCCTGGGGACTGGCAAAGGCATCAACAACCCACTAGAGCGAGAACAAGGTTTAGACCGGGAGCAAGTCCCACAGGACTGCACAAAATTCCTGACATCACGAGACAAGGCGGGCCACCAAAAAGACAGACTCACCAGATCTCTAGTACCAAAAATACCTGGATGACCAGCCAATGCAGAGCAATGAACTTCAGACATCACCCTCTTCTTCCACTGATCAGGAACATACAACTTTCCACTGGGACAACGCTCAGGTTTGTCCTCCTGGAACTCTTCCAGAGCATGTCTCAAATCGGGCGAGATGGCAGAAAGAACTACCCCTTCACCTAAGATGGTAGCAGGCTTGGTCACCACAGGAGAATCAGCAAAGAAGCTCCTAGAGAGAGCGTCAGCCTTGACATTCTTAGTGCCAGGAAGAAAAGAGACCACAAAATCAAAACGTGTAAAAAACAAGGCCCACCTAGCCTGTCTAGGGTTCAAGCGTTTGGCCGACTCCAGGTAAATCAAATTCTTGTGGTCAGTGAGGACCACGACTTGATGTTTAGCTCCCTCCAACCATTGTCTCCACTCCTCAAATGCCCATTTCATGGCTAACAGTTCCTGATTCCCCACATCATAGTTACGTTCAGATGGGGAGAACTTTCGGGAAAAGAAAGCACAGGGATTTATTTTAGATGTTACAGGAACCTTTTGGGACAAAACAGCTCCTGCACCAATCTCAGAAGCGTCCACCTCTACCTGGAACGGGAGTGAGACATCAGGTTGCCGCAAAACCGGGGCAGAAGTGAATCTTCACTTCAGCTCCTGAAAGGAAGAAACAGCCTCCGGAGACCAATTCAACACATCAGCACCCTTCTTAGTCAGATCAGTCAATGGCTTTGCAATACTAGAAAATTTTGCTATAAATTTCCGATAAAAATTAGCAAAACTCAAAAACTTCTGGAGGGCCTTCAAAGAAGTGGGCTGAACTCAATCATAAATGGCCTGTACCTTGGCCGGGTCCATTTCAATAGTTGATGGAGATAAAAAAAAATCCCAAAAATGAAATCCTCTGTACCCCAAAAAGGCATTTCGATCCTTTGACATACAGGGAATTCTCCCTCAAGATCCGGAACACAGTCCGAACATTTTCCACATGAGAATCCCAATCCATGGAGAAGATCAAAATATCATCCAGATAGATAATCAAAAATTTATCCACAAAGTTTCGGAAAATGTCGTTCATGAAGCACTGGAAGACAGAAGGGGCATTAGTGAGCCCAAAAGGCATCACCAGGTACTCAAAATGTCCCTCCGGAGTATTAAACGCCGTCTTCCATTCATCCCCATGCTTAATGCGGATGAGATTATACGCCCCCCTGAGGTCAAGCTTGGTAAACCAGCAAGCACCTTAAACTCTGGAGAATAGATCCGAAATCAGGGGTAACGGATACTGATATTTAATAGTAATTTTGTTGAGGGCACGATAATCAATACAAGGCCTTAATGAACCATCCTTTTTGGCCACAAAAAAAACCAAGCACCTAAGGGTGAAGAGGATGGTCTAATATGACCCTTCTCCAACGCCTCCTTAATATAGGATCGCATAGCCAGGTGCTCGGGTACAGATAAATTGAAGAGCCGACCCTTGGGAAATTTACACCCTGGGCTCCGTTCAATAGCACAGTCATAACTCCTATGAGGAGGCAAAGACGCAGACTCATTCTCACTAAATTCATCATAAAAGTCCGCCAAATAGTCAGGAACATCATGCGACTGAGGAGAGGTGGAAAAAACCGGAGCCTCACTAAGGGCACACCGTCAACCCCAACTCACCACAGACACAGATTTCCAATCCAAAATTGGATTATGAATTTGCAACCAGGGAAACCCCAGAACAATGGTATCATGCAAATTATGCAACACCAAAAATCTGCAATTTTCTTGATGGTCTGGGGCGACCCGCATTACCACCTGGGTCCAAAACTGAGGTTTATTTTTCGCCAAAGGAGTAGCATCAATCCCCCTCAAAGGGATAGGCGTCCACAGAGGTGTCATAGGAAATCCACAACGTTTAGCAAAATCCAAGTCCATTAGGTTCAGGGCTGCTCCCGAATCCACAAAAGCCTTGGCGGAAACGTGGACAGGGAGCAGATCAGAGTAATTGCCAGAAGAAACTTAGGTTGAACACCACCCACAGAAAACATGTGTACAAAACGTTTCTCTCGCTTAGGACAGACAGAAATAATATGCAAGGCATCTCCACAAAAAAAAACACAGCTTATTATGCCTTCTGAACTCCTGACGTTGCTCCCTGGACAAAACTCTATCACATTGCATAGGTTCAGACACTTGTTCAACATGTGGCAACACCTCTCGTGCAGTCCTGCGTTCACGTAAACGCCGATCAACCTGAATGGCTAAAGACATAGAATCATCAAGACCAGAGGGAACAAGAAATCCCACCATAGTATCTTTTACGGCTTCTGACAAACCCTTCCGAAAGAGAGCTGCCAAGGCATTATCATTCCAGGTAGTAAGGACCGCCCACTTTCGGAATTTTTGACAGTACAATTCTGCAGAATCTCGACCCTGGCTCAATGCCAACAGGGTCTTTTCAGCCTGATCATTAGCATTAGGTTCGTCATACAACAACCCCAAGACTTGAAAAAATGCGTTCACATTAGTCAGAATAGGATCATCTGGTTTCAAAGAAAACGCCCAATCCTGGGGATTGCCACGCAGCAAAGAGATGACAATTTTAACATGCTGCGCGGAGCTCCCAGACGAGTTAGGCTTCAAGGCAAAAAATAATTTACAATTATTTTTGAAATTCAAAAATTTAGACCGATCCCCAAAAAACACATCAGGAGTAGGGATCTTTGGTTCAGCAGCATGTGAATGAGCAAGGTAGGCGGAAATTCTCCGCACTTCTGCAGCGAGCTGCTCCACACGATCAGACAATTGCTCTATCTCCATTGAGAGAAAAAAAAATTCCCCCTACGGCCTCAGAGATATGGAGGAAAAAATATACACACTTTATTTTTTTTTTTTTACAATTCTTTCCTGCTATTGAGTACCCTAGGATCTGCGGTATGGCTGGTGATTCTGTTATGAATGAGTCACCATAGGAGGCAAAAACAGAAGTACTAGCTAAGTCCAGAAAACCAGAGAAGTTGGCAGCTATCGGATTGCAGACCCCTGAACCTATCAACAACAACTAGCAGTAGCCGTGGGGGGGTTCCTACGGTGCCCTAGACCCCTCGATCACAGCTGGAGAGCTAAATAGCCTAAAGACAGAAAGGGAAATCTAAACTGCCCCAGAGCAGACCCCAAAGCAATAGGCAGCCCCCAACATATAATGACGGTGAAGCAAGATGAAAAAAACACTAACACAGATAGAAAGATAGGATGAGCAAATGATGGGGCCCAAGCTAACTAAATAGGACAGGATAGAAAAACTGCTGTCTGCAATCCGCACAAAAACCCTATCAAAACATGAGCCAACAGACTGACAGGGAAACAAAGCCCTGAAGATGCTAGGCTTCAAAAAGACTATATCAGTACTCAGGTATTTTCTGAAGACAGAGCAAAAAGGCAAAAAGGAATTCAGCTCACCCCAGCAGGGAATGGCAGAAATCCAGAAAAACAATGCAAAACAAAACCAAAACACAAATTCAAAAAGCAGAGCAGAAAACAGCTTTTGGGGAGCAGGAATCAGACAGTTCTCCTAGAATCTCTCAGAGAAATCAACAGCCAGGGAGAAGGGCGTCGGCTGCCTTAGATCCAGTCAGCAATTCCCGTCACCCAGTCATCATCATCCAGCCCAGGTGCTTGGTAATCAGCCTCACTACCTTCCTTCACCAGAAGAGGGAGTTCATCAGACCTCAATGGTGAAGGGGAAAATGAACTCACAACATATAGTATTAGGGAGAATAGGAAGCTCCCTAGAGATTTTAGGAGGTTGAACTATTATCTCAGGCCCTCTATAGATTACCTCAGAAAGAGGAAAAAATCCTCCAAAAAAATCAAGATAAAACCAGACAGGCCTAAATACATCTGCACTCACCAGGGTGCAGCGGACCCAATTAAAATGGCAACTGCACAGGTGCAATAATACCAAATGAAATAGCCAGCCTACAATCAGGGATTGGCCATGTGGTATACCAGTGCAGAAAAATAATACGCATGTGGCAGTATTCACACAGGGAATGCAGAGCTTCTGGTTCACAGCCTCTTAGTAACACCATATAGGGGGGGCTGCCCAGTGCTAACTAGAATGTATCCCGTGTGAACAGAGGCCACAGTAAGCAGAACCATTTGGGCCTAACTGCACCCTGAAAAAATATACAGTGCACAAAAACATATCAATATATGTAAGGTATTGGTTGATATTATGGCCATAATACGGAAGCTGGCAAACTGGGTCAAAGTTCCTTACACTTGCCAGTCCTACTCTAACATGAAAACCTCAGAAAGAGGAAAAAATCCTCTAAAAAAATCAAGATAAAACCAGACAGGCCTAAATACATCTGCACTCACCAGGGTGCAGCGGACCCAGGTAAAATGGCAACTGCACAGGTGCAATAATACCAAATGAAATAGCCAGCCTACAATCAGGGGTTGGTCATGTGGTATACCAGTGCAGAAAAATAATATGCAGGTGGCAGTGTTCACACAGGGAAGTGAGTGCAGATGTATTTAGGCCTGTCTGGTTTTATCCACTATAGATTATACCTCAATTTAACAGGCTGAAATAGGCAGGTGTATGACCAGGTACAAGGTGTATGTAGTATTGGGGAGAATTGGAAGCTCCCTAGAGATTTTAGGAGGCTGACAATGATGCTCTCAGTCCAAGTACGGCAGCAGGCAGCCTAATAAGCAGAACTGCTGCACACAAAAGTGTGGAAAAATGAACGCTTGGTAACTGTGCAGAAAAGAGGAAGAAAAGTAGTTTTGTTTTTAAGAAAGCAGTTTGCACAGCAGTGTACAAACAGCAATGCAGCTATCAGGGAGCCTTATAAGGCAGCCTAATAACCAACAGAGCTGATGCACAAAAATATAGCCTCCCCTGTCACTGCACACAAACTGATGTGTTGTACAGTGGAAATCGCAACCAGCAGAAGCAGTTTTTTTGTTCTTATTCCCTGCCTAACGCTGTCCCTTATTCAGAATCAGCAGCTGCAACCTCTCCCTAATGCTAAGATCGGCAGAAGTAAGATGGCGGTCGGCATGCACACCCTTTTATAGCCCCTGTGACGCCACACAAAGCAAGCCAATCACTTGCATGCCCTTCTCAAAGATGGTGGTGACTGATGCCCACAGTGTGCGTCCTCCATCATTGGCTGAAAAAGGGCGCTGATAGCATCATTTGAAACGCGACTTTGGCGCTCTGGTCGCCGACCTCGTGGCCGACCTCACGCTATGGTCGGGTTTCGTTTCATGAAACCCGACTTCAGTGAAAGTCGGCGACTTATGAATTTGACCAACCCGTTTCGCTCAACTCTAGTTGCCAGCAATGGTCAGTCTTTGCCGCAAGTAGGATGTAAAGAGATTACCATTAAAGTGGGGCGGGTAGAGTTAAAATCTCAAGGTCTGATAGTTTTAGACATTGATCGACAAGAATGTAACCCAATGATGACCTTAGGTACTAATGTGATTGAAAATTGTCTTGCCGAGGTTATTGTTTGTTGCAACAGGTGGCTGAGACTGCTGGTTCCAGTGAGCAACGAGTCCTGCAGAAGGAGATCAAGGCCCTGATGCAAAGACAGCAGGTAGAACTGTCTGGTGGAGAAATTGGCAGCATCAGAGTGAGTGATTCTTTCCCCATTACGATACCCCGGCAGCACGGTGGCTCAGTGGTTAGCTGGGGTCCTGGGTTCGAATCCCACCAAGGACAACATCTGCAAGGAGTTTGTATGTTCTCCCCGTGCTTGCGTGGGTTTCCTCCGGGCACTCCGGTTTCCTCCCACATTCCAAAGACATACTGATAGGGAATTTAGATTGTGAGCCCCATCAGGGACAGTGATGATAATGTGTGCAAACTGTAAAGCGCTGCGGAATATGTTAGCGCTATATAAAAATAAAGATTATTATTATTATTACCCCACAGATGTGAAATGTTAATTTGGTGTCGAGCAGCCATCGGCCTCAGAGGAAAAGATTACCAAGCATTGGTAGAGCCAGTGTACTTTGATAGCCGACCCACTGTCCTGACAGCCAGGGGGGAAGTTGATGTTCGCAAAGGGAGAGTACCTGTACGCCTCTTGAATTGTGGGGAAGAGAAGGCCACAATACCTCGGTATGCCACAGTTGCTAAGCTGCTTACTGTCAGAAACAACACAATACAGGCAGCAGAGCCCTAGATCTCGTCTGACCAGGCAGGGGACAATGGCTCTGTAAAGCAGCTGGAGGAGTGGTGTCAGCAGCTGCATGTGGGAACTGACTCCACCCCTTCATACTAAAAGAGTGGGGTTTACCAAGTGACTCAGGAGTATGAGCGGGTATTCAGTAAACACCCTCTAGACTTTGGGAAGGCAAAAGGGGTTCAACACCATATCCCCACTGGAGATCATCCACCCATTAAAGAAAGGTAATGGCCTATACCCCCAACACAATATCAATGTGCCAAAAGTATGCTGCGGGAAATGAAGGAGGCTGGGGTGGTCAGAGACAGTTGTAGCCTCTGGGCAGCTCCAATAGTCTTTGTGAAAAAGAAAGATGGTACCATGAGAATGTGTGTTGATTACAGAAAAATTAACAGCATTATGCATAAGGATGCCTACCCATTACCCAGAATTGAGGAGTCATTAGCTGCACTTAAAACTGCTAACTATTTTTCCACCTTAGATCTCACTAGTGGGTATTGGCAGGTTCCCGTGGCAGAGGCAGACAAGGAGAAAACAGCGTTTACCACACCAATGGGTCTCTGCGAGTTCAACTACATGCCGTTCGGGCTCTGCACCGCCCCAGGGACATTTCAACGCTAATGGAGTGCTGTCTTGGATACAAGAACTTTGAGACAGTCCTGTTGTACCTTGATGATGTCATTGTTTTCTCCAAGACTTATGAAGACCACCTGAAGCACCTGGCTGAGGTGTTTGAAGCCTTGTCCAACTTTGGCCTGAAAGTGAAGCCATCCAAATGCCACCTCCTGAAGCCCAAGGTACAGTACCTCGGTCATGTAGTGAGTGTAGAAGGTGTGGCACCGGATCCAAACAAAGTCACAGTCATCCGGGACTGGCAGAAGCCGAGCAACCTCCATGAGGTATGTCAATTCCTCGGGTTAGTAGGCTACTACCAAAGGTTCATCAAAGGCTTCAATGAGATAGCCACCCCTATGCAAAATCTTCTGGTGGGCCAGCCCAAGAAAGCCAGGAAGAAGAGTCCTACATTTGAATGGAATGAGGAACTGGAGAGGTCCTTCACGCAACTGAAAATGGCTCTCACAGGAGATGAAGTTCTGGCCTACCCAGATTATGACCAACCATTTGCTCTGTATACAAGTTTACCATCTTCACAGACAACAACCCGTTGACTCACTTGGAAACTGTAAAACTAGGCGCACTGGAGCAGCGATGGATGGCCCGACTGTCTAACTATGAATTCACCATCAAATACCGAGCGGGGCACAAGAATGCCAATGCTGATGCGCTGTCCATAATGCCCAATCTGCCAGATGCAGGAGAAGACCCTGAGGCACTCGAAGAAATAGAGTTACCTGCCTTCCACCGGCCAATTGCCAGAGCATTCCAACAGCACTTTTGTCGACCACACGGATATCCCGAGTGAGTGCTTACAGATCAAGGTCCAGCCTTTGAGGCAGAAGTGTTCCAGGAATTCTGTAACTTGTACGGTTGCAAGAAGATCAGGACAACACCGTACCATCCACAGACCAATGGCATGTGTGAAAAGATGAATCAAGTGGTGATCGATCTACTGAAGACCTTGCCTTTGGAAGAGAGGAATCTGTGGCCAGAGAAGTTGCCAGATCTGGTAGACCTCTACACTCACATTGTGAATTCCACCAACTGCACTCCAGCCTACCTAATGAGAGCGAGGCCTGGCAAGCTGCCTATTGATTTGGATATGGGAGTCCTTACACCTGAGGTGACATCACCAGATGCTGACTGGGACACAGAGAGGCAGCAGCAGTACTGTAGAGTACAAGAGTGCGTAGAAGAGAGTCTAGCTCAGGCGAGACAAAAGCAGGAAAAGAACTACAATCAACATGCACCTGCAGTTCCCTTGTCACCAGGAGAACAAGTCCTAAAGAGGAAAAGAAGGATGCATAAATTAGATGACCAATGGGAAGCTGAACCCTACACCGTCCTACCATCAAACTTTGACAACACCAAAGTGTGCCTTATCAGTAAGGATGGAGGAGAAACCTCATCAGCAGTATCGAGGGATCATCTGAAATTGTGCCCTGACCAACTAAAGGACAGAATGGAAGATCAAAACAACCTTCAGCCCATAGAGGAAGAAGAAGAAAAGGTCAGCACTGTACTCAGAGAATTCCCTGCAAATTGGACTAGAGCGAATCAAGCCATAGTGGTGCCAGTTTTGACCTTTCCCCAACTGGTAGTGCAAGAAAAAGTGACTCAAGACCACCCTGAAAACTAGCAAGTACAGGTAGCGGATGCCACACCAGCAGTAGAACAAGAGAATTCTCACCCTGCCAGTGGTGAATCTGCCATGCCCACAGTGAGTAGAAGTGGTCCTAGGAAATCTAGCATTCCTGTGCTACGCAGAACCAACAGTAATGTAGCCAGTACAACACACACTACACCAGTAGTAGTTAACACAAGGCATCCAGTAAGGTCCCCAACAACACCAGTGCTACGTAGGTCTGTCCGTAGTACCCAAGGTATACCACCCCTAAGGTTTCGTATATAAATAAGTTATGTAAATGGTAAACTGTAAATATGCAACCGTTCAAGCTTATGTGCCTACAGAGACTCTGTAAGAACCCTTTTGAAAATCTCAGTTTGTTTTTGATGGACAATTGGGCCATAGGACTATGTGTGTCAAAACTATACTTGTATATAGTTTGCCAACTGCTCAGGAAATGGACCATGGACATTGACGCATGGACTAATCATCATCAGGACTATTTTTGAGCTTTGGCTTTTGTAATTTTCCAATTTTGAAATCTTCTTACATTTACAATTGTTCATTTGTTAATATGTTTGTATGTTTTCTTCAGTCCGGGAGTACTGAATTGCCCTAGGGGGAATGTGGCGCCCCCAGGAGTATGGTCGCCACAGTGGCATTACCTTCCTCCTAGGGAGTGTGATGTCATACTTGAAAGCAATGAAGGGTCTCTTTATCAGTTAAATACAACACACAGCACAGTTCCCACTCCAGGCCAGCAGAGGGAGCTCTGAACCAAAACTTGGGGAATAGCTGCTCTCTGGGAGCCAGGAAGGGGAAATTGGTTAGTTTGTGTGAGGAAGGAAATGTGTGTGGACGCAAGGAGAAGAGCTAGAGGATTGAGCAGAGTTCAGGCTCACTTCTAGCTGTAGTGCATGGTCTGGCGTCCGGTCTCCAAGGTTGTATGGATACTGATGTTCCTGCAGCAGAAACCGGAGGAATAGGAAGCTGTAAATGCTCTGTTCCCACATAAGACTCGGAGGCACAACAGCAATGTGTGAGCCAGAAAAAGGAGGCTACAGCTGTCTGCCATACGAGGGAGTTCTAAAAGAGAACAAGCAAGTGGAACTTCAGTGTAACACAGTACTGCAAGTACCTCAGAAAGCGCTAGAAAGGAGACTACACAACCCATCTGCATAGATAGATTCCTAAGTTGTTTCCAAGCTGACCAGCCTCTGTTCCATCTGTAATCTGGACCCTGGACTGCACTTACAAAGCTCAGTAAAGGTAACGGAAACTGCACCCTGTTGTGTCATTGCATTCTTCCTGCAAACTCTCCAGCACTGCTACATCTCTGTGCCAGACACTACACCCTCTTCCTTAACACCTATTACCACTGCCCTGGGACCACAGATACTGGCCCGGTACCGAGTACCCCACTGCCCTGGCAGGCAATCCATTTGTACTCAGGACATGCGCACTGGCTCAGTGAGCAAGTGCAGTGCGGTGTTCCTGACACTATTCTTGTTCTTAGCAATGAAGGCTATTCCATGCGAGAAACTGCCAAGAAACTGAAGATTTCCTACAATGGTGTGTACTACTCCCTTCAGAGGAGAGCACAAACAGGCTCTAACCAGAGTAGAAATAGAAGTGGGAGGCCCTGCTGCACAACTGAGCAACAAGACAAGAACATTAGTGTCTGCAGTTTGAGAAATCTTCATTGAATAGTACATGCAAAACTCCAGTGTCAACGTCTACAGTGAAGAGGCGACTCCGGGATGCTGGCCTTAAGGGTAGAGTGGCAAAGAAAAATCCATATCTGACACTGGCTAATAAAAGGAAAAGATTAATATGGGCAACAGAACACAGACATTGGGCAGAGAAAGACTGGAAAAAAGTGTTATGGACAGACGAATCCAAGTTTGAGGTGTTTGGATCACACAGAAGAGCATTTGTGAGATGAAGAACAACTGAAAAGATGCTGGAAGAGTGCCTGATGCCATCTGTCAAGCTTTGTGAAGGAAATGTGATGGTCTGGGGTTGCTTTGGTGCTTATAAAGTGGGAGATTTGTACAAGGCAAAAGGGATTTTGAATAAGGAAGGCTATCACTACATTTTGCAATGACATGCCATACCCTGTGGACAGCGCTTGATTGGAGCCAATTTCATCCTACAACAGGACATTGACTCAAAGCACACCTTCAAATTATGCAAGAACTATTTAGGGAAGAAGCAGGCAGCTGGTATTCTATCTGTAATGGAGTGGCCAGCACAGTCACCAGATCTCAACCCCATTGAGTTGTTGTGGGAGCATCTTGACAGTATGGTATGCAAAAAGTGCCCATCAAACCAAACCAACTTGTGGGAGGGGCTTCTAGAAACATGGGATGAAATTTCTCCAGATTACCTCAACAAATTAACTGCTAGAATGCCAAAGGTCTGCAATGCTGTAATTGCTGCAAAGGGAGCATTCTTTGACGAAAGCAAAGTTTTTTCACACACATTTTAATTCAGAAACAGACGTATTAAAGAAGTACTCGAGCTACGATTCAAGCATATAAACACAAAAACTGATCAAAATTAGATACCTGTGATAATGTAGTAGACATTCATATGTAAAGTGCCAGTTGATGAATCAGATGTAGGATCAATAAGGCAAACTAGATGGAGAAAATAAGAGACGCTAGTAAAAGGGTCACTTGAAAACCTCTCAATATAGAGGATATATAAAATAAATATACAAATGTATAAAATGTATAATTAATTGTGACTGACTACGTGCTTTAGCAGCTTGTGCAAATGAGCAATTAGTAATATCCCAAAGTGCAAAACGTGCTGAATATGTTTAAATCCTAAATAGTTCTAAAGGAAACAGCGCTAGAGTGCTGAATGTGCAGTCATAAGCTGCAAAAAACACAAAAGATGTGTGGTGAGCACTTTGAACCCCCAATTTTTTCACTAAAGTTTATAATGTAGAGCCGTGAAAATAAAAAATCATTTTTTTCCACAAAAATGATCTTTTAGCCCACATTTTTTTTATTTTCCTAAGGGTATCTGTAGAAATTGGACCCCAAAAGTTGTTGTGCAATTTGTCCTAAGTATGCTGATACCCCATATGTGGGGGGGACCACTGTTTGGACGCATGGCAGAGCTTGAAAGGGAAGGAGCGCCATTTTGGAATGGCAGACTTTGATGGAATGGTCTGCCGGCGTCATGCTGCATTTGCAGTGCCCCTGATGTGCCTAAACAATAGAAACCCCCCACAAGTGATCCCATTTTGGAAACTAGACCCTCCAAGGAACTTATCTAGATGTGTTGTGAGAACTCAAAGAATTAATTTGATTTTACACTGCAATGAGCCTCTTAAAAACTTAAAAACAAAGTGAATAGTGTCAATCCAAATTAAAACTTATCCCACAAAAACAAGCTTTCATACTGATTGAATCATAAATATTTATGGCTTTTGGAAGAAGAGGAGGAAGAAATAAGAGCAGCAAAACAAAAAATTGACCAGTTGAGAAGGGGTTAAGTATATAAAGTATAGCATGACTGTAGAAAAAGACATGGACGACACATCTAAAACTTATACATTGATCAATTGCGGCTAAGTAAAAATTTACAAAATGGAACATGAATGTCATAGTTTTGTAAATTTTTGCTTAACAACAATAGATCAATGTTTACATTTTGGATTTACGGTCCAAGTCTCTTTTTCTATGGTTATGCTATATTACATATTTTTTCATCTCATTTGTTTTTTTTCGTTGGTCCTGTGCCAGTAGGGTGACTTGATCTAGAGCCATGGGTGCTTTACCTTGCAGTATCAGTGCTGTCGAGCACTTTGGTCGCCCCACTGATCGTGTGGTATGGCTTTATGCACCCAACCACTTCAGGGACCCACTAAAAGGTTCAACGTTATGTGGCAGTGGGCTTCATGCAGTCTGATAAGAATGCTGGCTAAGAACCTAGTGTTCAGATTTGCAAATTTTTGGTTAGCTGCAATAAATCAATGTTTACGTTTTGAATATGCAATTCATGTATTTTTTCTAAAGTTATGATAAGTAAGGTATAAGGTCAATGTGGTTGATAATAATTATGAAAAAGTAGTAGTGTAAAGAAAACAAAATATGCATCCTCAGATCTTGCAATCACCATTGGAGTTGCAAAAATTCCATAAAATCACACCAAAATGGAAAAATCAGAGTAGTACAAATTAGAATACTGAATGATGCAGCTGTTCTAAACCTTTTTCTAGCTTCTGCAATTTACAGTTTTTATTTAATACAATGGTGTAGAAGCTACAGTAATAGATGGACAGCCCAGTGGGCCCAATTAGCCGAAGGACATGAATATGCTCAATAAGCTCCCAGGTCCTATCCTCTGGTCCATGACTAGTGTTGAGCGATACCATCTGATACCCTAAAATATCGGATCGGATGGTATCGGCCCCATACGAAAAAAGTATCGGGTATTGACGATTCCGAAACCGGAAGTCCCATTCAAGTCTATTGGACTTCCGGTATCGGTATAAAAAAAACCCTTTTCTGTCCTTGTACAGCCTCTTGGGGGGGTGTACGGACTGTCCGGGGGTCTGTGCCGACTGCCCGGGGGTCTGTGCGGACTGCCGGTGGTCTGTGCCTGCCTGCCGGTGGTCTGTACCGACTGCCCGGGGGTCTGTGCGGACTGCCGGGGGGCTGTGCCGGCCTGCCGGTGGTCTGTACCGACTGTCCGGGTGTCTGTGCAGGCTGCGGGGGGCTGTGCCGGCCTGCCGGTGGTCTGTACCGACTGCCCGGGGGTCTGGGCGGACTGCCGGGGGGCTGTGCCGGCCTGCCGGTGGTCTGTACCGACTGCCCGGGGGTCTGTGCGGACTGCCGGTGGTCTGTGCCAACTGTCCGGGGGTCTGAGCAGACTGCGGGGGTCTGTGCAGGATCGTCCGATGGGACTACAAGTCCCATCGGACGATGCCTGCTACCATGACGGTGATTGACACATTAGCCAATGATGGGAGTAGTAGTGGGAGTAGTAGTCCCATCATCCGGCTAATGTGTTGAATGTACAAAAAAAAAAAAATACATATTACATACATACTACATGCTACATACATGCTACATACATGCAACATATATACTACATGCATGCAACATACATACATACTGCATATATACCACATGCATGCAACATGCATACTACATATATACCACATATACCGGGGGGCTGTGCCGACTGTCCGGGGGTCTGTGCCGACTGCCCGGGGGTCTGTACCGGCCTGCTGGGGGGCTGTGCCGGCCTGCCGGTGGTCTGTACCGACTGTCCGGGGGTCTGTGCAAGCTGTGGGGGTCTGTACCGGCCTGCCAGGGGGCTGTGCCGGCCTGCCAGTGGTCTGTACCGACTGTCCGGGGGGTCTGAGTGGACTGCCGGGGGTCTGTACCGGCCTGCCGGGGGGCTGTGCCGGCCTGCCGGTGGTCTGTACCGACTATCTGGGGGTCTGAGCGGACTGCCGGGGGTCTGTACTGGCCTGCCGATGGTCTGTACCGACTGTGCGGGGGTCTGTGCAGGCTGCGGGGGTCTGTACCAGCCTGCCGGGGAGCTGTGCCGGCCTGCCGGTGGTCTGTACCGACTGTCCGGGGGTCTGAGCGGACTGCCGGGGGTCTGTGCCGGCCTGCCGATGGTCTGTACCAGCCTGCTGGGGGGCTGTGCCGGCCTGCCGGTGGTCTGTACCGACTGTCCGGGGGTCTGAGCGGACTGCCGGGGGTCTGTACCGGCCTGCCGGGGGTCTGTACCGGCCTGCTGGGGGGCTGTGCCGGCCTGCTGGTGGTCTGTACCGAATGTCCGGGGGTCTGAGCGGACTGCCGGGGGTCTGTACCGGCCTGCCGGGGGGTCTGTACCGGCCTGCCGGGGGTCTGTACCGGCCTGCTGGGG
Source organism: Dendrobates tinctorius (assembly GCF_039654945.1). NCBI lineage: Eukaryota > Metazoa > Chordata > Amphibia > Anura > Dendrobatidae > Dendrobates > Dendrobates tinctorius. The sequence goes on from NW_027361829.1 coordinate 73,466,504, forward strand.
GGCTGTGCCGGCCTGCTGGTGGTCTGTACCGACTGTCCGGGGGTCTGAGCGGACTGCCGGGGGTCTGTACCGACTGTCCGGGGGTCTGTACCGGCCTGCCGGGGGGTCTGTACCGGCCTGCCGGCGGGCTGTGCTGGCCTGCCGGTGGTCTGTACCGACTGTGCGGGGGTCTGTACCGGCCTGCCGGGGGGCTGTGCCGGCCTGCCGGTGGTCTGTACCGACTGTCCGGGGGTCTGAACAGACTGCCGGGGGTCTGTACCGGCCTGCCGATGGTCTGTACCGACTGTGCGGGGGTCTGTGCAGGCTGCGGGGGTCTGTACCAGCCTGCCGGGGGGCTGTGCCGGCCTGCCAGTGGTCTGTACCGACTGTCCGGGGGTATGAGCGGACTGCCGGGGGTCTGTGCCGGCCTGCCGGTGGTCTGTACCGACTATCCGGGGGTCTGAGCGGACTGCCGGGGGTCTGTACCGGCCTGCCGGGGGTCTGTACCGGCCTGCTGGGGGGCTGTGCCGGCCTGCCGGTGGTCTGTACCGACTGTCCGGGGGTCTGAGCGGACTGCCGGGGGTCTGTACCGGCCTGCCTGGGGGTCTGTTCCGGCCTGCCGGCGGGCTGTGCTGGACTGCCGGTGGTCTGTACCGACTGTGCGGGGGTCTGTACCGGCCTGCCGGGGGGCTGTGCCGGCCTGCCGGTGGTCTGTACCGACTGTCCGGGGGTCTGAGCGGACTGCCGGGGGTCTGTACCGGCCTGCCGGGGGTCTGTACCGGCCTGCCGGAGGGTCTGTACTGGCCTGCCAGCGGGCTGTGCTGGCCTGCCGGTGGTCTGTACCGACTGTGCGGGGGTCTGTACCGGCCTGACGGGGGGCTGTGCCGGCCTGCGGGTGGTCTGTACCGACTGTCCGGGGGTCTGAGCGGACTGCCGGGGGTCTGTACCGGCCTGCCGGGGGTCTGTACCGACCTGCTGGGGGGCTGTGCCGGCCTGATGGTGGTCTGTACCGACTGTCCGGGGGTCTGAGCGGACTGCCGGGGGTCTGTACCGGCCTGCTGGGGGGTCTGTACCGGCCTGCCGGTGGGCTGTGCTGGCCTGCCGGTGGTCTGTACCGACTGTGCGGGGGTCTGTACCGGCCTGCCGGGGGGCTGTGCCGGCCTGCCGGTGGTCTGTACCGACTGTCCGGGGTCTGAGCGGACTGCCGGGGGTCTGTACCGGCCTGCCGGGGGTCTGTGCTGGCCTGCCGGGGGGCTGTGCCGACTGTCCGGGTGGTCTGTGCTGTCTGCCCGGGGGTCTGTGTGGACTGCCGGGGGTCTGTACCGGCCTGCCGGGGGGCTGTGCTGGCCTGCCGGGGGGCTGTGCCGACTGTCCGGGGGTCTGTGCAGGCTTCGTCCGATGGGACTACAAGTCCCATCGGGCGATGCCTGCTACCATGACAGTGATTGACACATTAGCCAATGATGGGACAGTAGTAGTCCCATCATCCGGCCTATGTGTTGAATGTAAGAAAAAAAAAATACATACTACATACATACTACATACATGCTACATACATACTACATGCATGCAACATACATATATACTATATGCAACATGCATACTACATGCATGCAACATACATACATACTACATATATACCACATGCATGCAACATGCAAACTACATATATACCACATATATACTACATGCATACTACATATATACCACATGCATGCAACATACATATATACTACATATATACTACATGCATACTACATATATACTACATATATACTACATGAATGCAACATACATACAACATATATACTACATGCATGCAACATACATATATACTACATGCAACATGCATACTACATATATACTACATGCATGCAACATACATACATACAACATATATACTACATGCATGCAACATGCATACTGCATATATACCACATATATACTACATGCATGCAACATACATATATACTACATGCAACATGCATACTACATGCATGCAACATATATACCACATGCATGCAACATGCATACTATATATATACAACATATATACTACATGCATGCAACATACATATATACTACATATATACTACATGCATGCAACATATATATAATACATATATACTACATACATACTACATATATACCACATGCATGCAACATGCATACTACATACAAGTGCCTACAAGTAGTATTCAACCCCCTGCAGATTTAGCAGGTTTACACATTCGGAATTAACTTGGCATTGTGACATTTGGACTGTAGATCAGCCTGGAAGTGTGAAATGCACTGCAGCAAAAAAGAATGTTATTTCTTTGTTTAATTTTTTTTTAAATTGTGAAAAGTTTATTCAGAGGGTCATTTATTATTCAACCCCTCAAACCACCAGAATTCTGTTTGGTTCCCCTAAAGTATTAAGAAGTATTTCAGGCACAAAGAACAATGAGCTTCACATGTTTGCATTAATTATCTCTTTTTCCAGCCTTTTCTGACTATTTAAGACACTCCCCAAACTTGTGAACAGCACTCATACATGGTCAACATGGGAAAGACAAAGGAGCATTCCAAGGCCATCAGAGACAAGATCGTGGAGGGTCACAAGGCTGGCAAGGGGTACAAAACCCTTTCCAAGGAGTTGGGCCTACCTGTCTCCACTGTTGGGAGCATCATCCGGAAGTGGAAGGCTTATGGAACTACTGTTAGCCTTCCACGGCCTGGACAGCCTTTGAAAGTTTCCTCCCGTGCCGAGGCCAGGCTTGTCCGAAGAGTCAAGGCTAACCCAAGGACAACAAGGAAGGAGCTCCGGGAAGATCTCATGGCAGTGGGGACATTGGTTTCAGTCAATACCATAAGTAACGTACTCCACCACAATGGTCTCCGTTCCAGACGAGCCCGTAAGGTACCTTTACTTTCAAAGCGTCATGTCAAGGCTCGTCTACAGTTTGCTCATGATCACTTGGAGGACTCTGAGACAGACTGGTTCAAGGTTCTCTGGTCTGATGAGACCAAGATCGAGATCTTTGGTGCCAACCACACACGTGACGTTTGGAGACTGGATGGCACTGCATACGACCCCAAGAATACCATCCCTACAGTCAAGCATGGTGGTGGCAGCATCATGCTGTGGGGCTGTTTCTCAGCCAAGGGGCCTGGCCATCTGGTCCGCATCCATGGGAAGATGGATAGCACGGCCTACCTGGAGATTTTGGCCAAGAACCTCCGCTCCTCCATCAAGGATCTTAAGATGGGTCGTCATTTTATCTTCCAACAAGACAACGACCCAAAGCACACAGCCAAGAAAACCAAGGTCTGGTTCAAGAGGCAAAAAATCAAGGTGTTGGAGTGGCCTAGTCAGTCTCCTGACCTTAACCCAATTGAAAACTTGTGGAAGGAGCTCAAGATTAAAGTCCACATGAGACACCCAAAGAACCTAGATAACTTGGAGAAGATCTGCATGGAAGAGTGGGCCAAGATAACTCCAGAGACCTGTGCCGGCCTGATCAGGTCTTATAAAAGACGATTATTAGCTGTAATTGCAAACAAGGATTATTCCACAAAATATTAAACCTAGGGGTTGAATAATAATTGACCCACACTTGTATGTTTAAAATGTATTAAAATTTAACTGAGCAACATAACTTTTTGGTTTGTAAGATTTATGCATCTGTTAATAAATCCTGCTCTTGTGTGAAGTTTGAAGGCTCTAACTTATTTGCATCTTATCAAACCTGCTAAATCTGCAGGGGGTTGAATACTACTTGTAGGCACTATATACTGCATGCATGCAACATACATATATACTACATGCAAGCAACATACTGTACATACATACTACATATATACCACATGCATGCAACATGCATACTACATATATACTACATATATACTACATGCATGCAACATACATATATACTACATACAATACATTCATACAATACATACATATAGACATACAGTATATATAACATAGAGTACATACTCACCATCACTTGTCACTTTGATCCCCGAAGCCATTGTCATCTATGGAATAAATATTAAAATAACAAAGCACCAATATACTCACCCCTGATCCGCAGAAGTCCATGGGTGTCCCACGACGATCTTGCGTGGAGAACAGCAGCATCAGCTGATGCTACCGTTCTCTACGGGCTCCAGGAAACCAGTGTCGGGAGGTAGGTATCCTTCCTCCCTATATTCCTCCGCCACTGTAAAAAACAAAAAAAAGTCCCTAGTCTCATTTTATGGCATTGCTGTGTGAGAAATTTCCCATGCAGCTTTTGCCATAAAGTGAGACTAGGGACTTTTTTTTTTCTTTACAGTGGCAGAGAAACACAGGGCGGAAGGATACCTACCTCCCGACACTGGTTTCCTGGAGCATGTGGTATATATGTAGTATGTATGTTGCATGCATGTAGTATGCATGTTGCATGTAGTATATATGTATGTTGCATGCATGTAGTATATATGTAGTATGTATGTTGCATGTAGTATATATGTAGTATATATGTATGTTGCATGCATGTAGTATATATGTGGTATATATGTAGTATGCATGTTGCATGCATGTGGTATATATGTAGTATGTATGTATGTTGCATGCATGTAGTATGTATGTAGCATGTATGTAGTATGTATGTAGCATGTAGTATGTATGTAGTATGGTTTTTTGTTTTTTTTACATTCAACACATAGGCCGGATGATGGGACTACTACTGTCCCATCATTGGCTAATGTGTCAATCACCGTCATGGTAGCAGGCATCGCCCGATGGGACGATCCTGCACAGACCCCCGCAGCCTGCTCAGACCCCCGGACAGTCGGTATAGACCAACGGCAGGCCGGCACAGCCCCCCGGCAGGCCGGTACAGACCCCCACAGCCTGCACAGACCCCCACACAGTCGGTACAGACCACCGGCAGGCCAGCACAGCCCCCCGGCAGGCCGGTACAGACCCCCGGCAGGCCGGTACAGACCCCTGGCAGTTCGCACAGACCCCCGGGCAGTCAGCACAGACCCCGGACAGTCGGCACAGCCCCCCGTCAGGCCGGCACAGCCCCCCAGCAGGCTGGTACAGACCCCCGGCAGTCCGCTCACACCCCCAGACTGTCGGTACAGACCACCGGCAGGCCGGCACAGCCCCCCGGCAGGCCGGTACAGACCCCTGCAGCCTGCACAGACCCCCGGACAGTCGGTACAGACCATCGGCAGGCCGGTACAGACCCCCGGGCAGTCGGCACAGACCCCCGAACAGTCGGCACAGCCCCCCAGTATATGTGGTATATATGTAGTATGCATGTTGCATGCATGTAGTACATATGTGGTATATATGTAGTATGCATGTTGCATGCATGTAGTATATATGTAGTATGCATGTTGCATGCATATTACATGTGGTATATATGCAGTATGTATGTATGTTGCATGTTTGTAGCATGTATGTAGTATGTATGTAGCATGTAGTATGTATGTAGCATGTAGTATGTATGTAGTATGTATTTTTTTTTTTACATTCAACACATAGGCCGGATGATGGGACTACTACTGTCCCATCATTGGTTAATGTGTCAATCACAGTCATGGTAGCAGGCATCGCCCGATGGGACTTGTAGTCCCATCGGACGATGCCTGCACAGACCCCCGCAGCCTGCACAGACCCCCGGACAGTTGGCACAGCCCCCCGGCAGGCCAGCACAGCCCCCCGGCAGGCCGGTACAGACCCCCGGCAGTCCGCTCAGACCCCCGGACAGTCGGTACAGACAATCGGCAGGCCGGCACAGCCCCCCAGCAGGCCGGTACAGACCCCCGCAGCCTGCACAGACCCCCGGACAGTCAGTACAGACCACCGGCAGGCCGGCACAGCCCCCCGGCAGGCAGGTACAGACCCCTGGCAGTCCGCTCAGACCCCCGGACAGTCGGTACAGACCACCGGCAGGCCGGCACAGCCCCCCGGCAGGCCGGTACAGACCCCCGCAGCCTGTACAGACCCCCGGACAGTCGGTACAGACCACCGGCAGGCCGGTACAGACCCCCGGGCAGTCGGCACAGACCCCCCGGACAGTCGGCACAGCCCCCCGGTATATGTGGTATATATGTAGTATGCATGTTGCATGCATGTAGTATATATGTGGTATATATGTAGTATGCATGTTGCATGCATGTAGTATATATGTGGTATATATGTAGTATGCATGTTGCATGCATGTGGTATATATGCAGTATGTATGTATGTTGCATGCATGTAGTATATATGTTGCATGTATGTAGCATGCATGTAGTATGTATGTAGTATGTATTTTTTTTTCTTACATTCAACACATAGGCCGGATGATGGGACTACTACTGTCCCATCATTGGCTAATGTATCAATCACCGTCATGGTAGCAGGCATCGCCCGATGGGACTTGTAGTCCCATCGGACGATGCCTGCACAGACCCTCGCAGCCTGCACAGACCCCCGGACAGTTGGCACAGCCTCCCGGCAGGCCAACACAGCCCCCCGGCAGGCCGGTACAGACCCCCGGCAGTCCGCTCAGACCCCCGGACAGTCGGTACAGACCACCGGCAGGCCGGCACAGCCCCCCAGCAGGCCGGTACAGACCCCCGCAGCCTGCACAGACCCCCGAACAGTCGGTACAGACCACCGGCAGGCCGGCACAGCCCCCCGGCAGGCCGGTACAGACCCCCGGCAGTCCGCTCAGACCCCCGGACAGTCGGTACAGACCACTGGCAGGCCGGCACAGCCCCCCGGCAGGCCGGTACAGACCCCCGCAGCCTGCACAGACCCCCGGACAGTCGGTACAGACCACCGGCAGGCCGGTACAGACCCCCGGGCAGTCGGTACAGACCCCCCGGACAGTCGGCACAGCCCCCCGGTATATGTGGTATATATGTAGTATGCATGTTGCATGCATGTAGTATACTGTATATGTGGTATATATGTAGTATGCATGTTGCATGCATGTAGTATATATGTGGTATATATGTAGTATGCATGTTGCATGCATGTGGTATATATGCAGTATGTATGTATGTTGCATGTATGTAGCATGTATGTATGTAGCATGTAGTATGTATGTAGTATGTATGTAGCATGTAGTATGTATGTAGTATGTATTTTTTTTTTTTTTTACATTCAACACATAGGCCGGATGATGGGTCTACTACTGTCCCACAATTGGCTAATGTGTCAATAACCGTCATGGTAGTAGGCATCGCCCGATGGGACTTGTAGTCCCATCAGACGATGCCTGCACAGACCCCCGCAACCTGCACAGACCCCCAGACAGTCGGCACAGCCCCCCGGCAGGCCGATACAGACTACCGGCAGGCCGGCACAGCCCCCGGCAGGCCGGTACAGACCCACGGCAGTCCGCACAGACCCCCGGGCAGTCGGCACAGAACCCCGGGCAGTCAGCACAGACCACCGGCAGGCTGGCACAGCCCCCCGGAAGGCCGGTACAGACCCCCGGGCAGTCGGCACAGACCACCGGGAGGCCGGTACGGACCCCCGGCAGTCCGCACAGACCCCCGGGCAGTCGGCACAGACCCCCGGCAGGCCGGTACAGAACCCCGGGCAGTCTGCATAGACCCCCCGGAAGGCCCGAACTGACGGCGCATCATGATGCGCACAGACCGCGCATCATGATGACGTCATTTCGGCAGCCAATCAGAGCCACAGCAGTGGCTCTTTGCATTATGGGAACTTCCGATTCCGATATCCGATATTGAAAAAATATCGGTACTCAGTATCGGAATTCCGATACAGCGAATATCGGCCGATACCCGATATTTGCAGTATCGGAATGCTCAACACTATCCATGACCCTTCCAGTCAGCTAAAAAAAATTTTTTGTAGCGCACCACCTTGGATCTGACAATAGCATTGACCTCAAAATCGTCCGAGGACATATCCAAACCCCCAGCAGAAGTCCCAGAAAACCAGGCCATATACATGGGTTTTAGAAGAGACACATGAAAAGTGATGGTGATATTCAAGTGCGGTGGAAGACTGAGGCGATAAACCACAGGATTCACTTGCTCAAGAACCTTGAAAGGACCTAAGTAGTGAGGAGCAAATTTAGTGGACTCTACATGCAGCTTGATGTTACGAGCTGACAGCCACACTAAATATCCCGGGGAAAAGACTGGAGCAGGACAACTATGCGCATCAGCGGAAGCCCTCATTCTCTCACTTGACAGTTATTTGCATCCTGTGTGCGGTCCCAGATGTCACGAGCCTCCACTGCCCAGTACACCACCCTCGGGTTGGAAGGCGAGACGGGCATGGACACAAGAACACGCGGATTCTGACCGTAGTTCAGGAGAAAAGGAGTCTGCCCTGTGGAATCTGCCCATTGTGTAACGCAAACTCTGCCCATGGCAGCAGGGATGACCAGTTGTCATGCCTGGAGGACACAAAATGCCATAGATAAGTGATTAATGACTGATTAGTCCTCTCCACCAGTCATTTTTGTCTCAGGAGGGTATGCAGAAGACAGATTGAGCTCTATACTGAGCAGGTGACAATTCTACCTCCAGAACCGAGAGGCGAACTGGGGACCCCAGTCACTAACAATCTTGTCAAGCATCCCATGAAGGCAGAAAATATGCTTGTTAAACAACACCATCAGTGCCCATGCAGGTGGTATACGAGGAAGAGGAACCAGGTGTACCATCTTGGAAAAATGAACTGTGATGACCCAAATGACCTTATTATTATGGGAGTTAGGCAAGTCCACTATAAAGTCCATCCTGACCATCTCCCAGGACCTCTCTGCCACAGGCAAAGGATAGAGCAAGCCCGCATGTCTCTGCCTGGAAGGCCGAATCCTGGCACATGAGACACAGGCTTGCATGTAAACCTTGACATTTTGTTCCATCCGAGGCCACCAATAAGACATCTCTAAAAGTTCAGTGGTCCTTTTAATGCCGACATGACCACCTAATTTGGAGGGGTGTGCCCACGAGAGAACTTCTGGCTGCAAATTTGGTGGTACATACTGTAAGATTTGCCCAGAAGTACCTGCTCAAGGGACACTGGTGTCACCGTTTGAAGGCTCTTCGAAGGGACTATTAGACATGGCTTGTCCTTATCCTCAGATGAGACTACCGAATAGGACAGGGCATCGGCACGTAAATTCATCTCCCCACACAAAACATGGATGGTAAAATTGAACCAGGAGAAGAATAAGAACCACCTGGCCTGGTGAGAATTCAGCCGTTGTGCAGTCTGGAGATAAAGGAGATTATTATGGTCCATAAAGACCTTAAAGGGATGCCGAGCTCCCTCCAGGAGATTCCTTCATTCTGAAAAAGCCAATTTCATGACGAGCAGCTCCCTGTCCCAAATGGAATAATTCCTCTTTGCTGGTGAAAAGGTCTCGGAAAAAAAGAAAAATGGATGTTTCCGACCTTGAGCATCCTTTTGATACAGGACTGCCCCAGCTCTATTGGAAGAAGCATCCACCTCCAAGATGAAAGGTTTGTCTACATCGAGCCGATGCAGAACTCGCCCCTGAGTGAAATGAGACTTCAGGGAGGTAAACACCTTGGAGACCTCCTCAGTTCACTACCAATGGAGCTGCTAGAGTGGAGAAGTGGGGAATGAACTGGCGGTAATAATTGATGAACCCCATAAAGCGCTGCACCGCTTTAAGAGGATGCTATTCCTGCCAGTTCAACACCGAATACAGTTTGGCAGGGTCCATAGCTAAACCCTTGGATGAGATGATGTAACCAAGACATGGTAAGGACTCTTGCTCAAACATGCATTTCTCCAGTTTGGCAAAAAAAGAATTGTCGCGTAAAACCCAAAAACTTTACACACATCTTTATGGTGAATGTCAACATCTGGGAAATAGATGAATATATCAAGATATACTACCACAGATGTGGTTAATAATTCCCGAAATATGTAATTTACAAAGTTTTGAAAGACTGTGGGAGCATTTCAGAGACCGAATGTCATGACCAAGTACTCATAATGACCATACCAGGTATTAAAGCCGGTCTTGCATTCATCCCCTTCATGTATACGAATAAGATTATAGGCCCCACGCAAGCTCAACTTTGTGAATATCCTAGCAACTCACAGCCTATCAAAGAGCTCAGAGATTAAAAGCAGATATTTGTTTTTAATAGTGATCATGATTAAATCCCTATAATCAATGCAGGGACGTAATTCTCCACTCTTCTTTTGAACAAAGTAGAAACCAGCCCAAGTAGGAGACACTGACTTCCTGATAAACCCACTCGCCAAATTCTCCCTGATATATTCCGAAATAGCCTCAGTCTTTGGGAGAGACAAAGGGTAGACACGCCCACAAGGAGGCTCTGCCTCCGGAATGAAATCTATATGATGTGATGGAAATATTTGTATTTCATCTAGATCTCACTTGCATGCTATATGTTGTATGCTATATACTCCTATATACTCATATGGACACATGTATACATATATATATATACTCACAGCTAGCATCTCTAATATGCGACCTATAGTCAACTGTTTAGAATGTCCTGACTAACTCCTGACCTAGACTGGTGCAAGCTAGATTAGGTCTTTGTTACTTTACCAGACATGGGAAATGAGGAAGTAACAACAGATGTTCCAAGCCGATATTGGAGTCTTGCTGACATTGCAAGACAATGGACAGTAAATCATATGATGTTTAAGTCACCCTCATGCTGGACACCCATACAGTCATATGTTCATATGATTTGAAGCGGGCTGTCCATGCTCGGCGACCATCAAACTTAACTGAACTGGAATTGTTTTGTAAACAGGAATGGTCACAAATACCTTCATCCAGGATCCAGGAGCTCATTAATAGCTACAGGAGGCGACTAGAGGCTGTTATTTTTGCAAAAGGAGGATCTACGAAATATTAATGTGACTTTTATGTAGAAGTGCCCATACTTTTGCACCGGTCAAATTTTGTTTAATTGCAGATTGCACATTTTCTGTTAGTACAATAAACCTCATTTGAATCCAGAAATATAACTGAGTCCATCAGTTATTAGATATATGAAGCTGAAATAGCTGTTGCAAAAACCAAAATTGTTATAAAGAAAAAAGGTTAACATTAATAGGGGTGCCCAAACTTTAACATATGACTGTATATGTTCATGTATTCAAACCCACCAATTAGATAAGAAGTTAAGCCTTATGTTAATTGAGTAACCACTCCTTTCTGTACAAAGTAATAAAACCATGTATGTGCAATAAAACTTCCAGAGTTATACTGGAATGAGATGCTGCTAAGAGGTCTTAGCTTCCTCCTTTCCTTGAGCGCTCAATATGACTCTTTCTTATTAGGACAGGCCGCAGCACACACAGAGATATATATCTATATCTATCAAATTTCCACAACAATGGCAGTCATAGGGGCAATAGGGAGGAAGGGTCTCTGCGGCCTTTTTGAAGAATACATACTGCGTACTGCCAGTAGTGCCTAGGAAGGGAGGTTAAGTCAGTTGTGACCTCAGACGACCCAGAAAGAACTTGTGCCCTAAGACATTGACCCTCACATGAACTACTCCAACCCTGTATGCTCCCTGTTGCCCAGTCTATACAGGGTGAATGGCCCAGAAGTACCTCATTCATACCCTCAGGGATAACAAGAAAAGAGACTATCTCCTGATGTTTTGGAGACATAATGAGGGCAAAGGGTATAGTCTGGTGAGTAATTTATGTAGGAAGGATGGACCCATTAACCACTCAAATGGTAATTGCCTTTGGGAACATCACTAAGGGAATTGCGTGCCGTTGGGCAAAGGTGGAAGACAAAAAATTGCCCTCATCCGCGGAATCCACCCAGGCCTCTTTAGTGAGAGTAGTCGATCCATATGACAGGGAAACCTTAAAGATTAACTTGGAGGATAAATCTACCATGTCTATTGAGCCTCCTCCTGTAGCTACTAGATGCAGTAGTTTTCCCTGATGCCTGGGACACTTGTTGGCATGATGGCCAGCCTGCCTACAGACAAAGCAAGTCAGTTGAGAATGTACGGGACGAGAGTAAGATTCCTCCCAAGAGACTTCCATGGGTTCCTCATGATCGCTCTTCAGAGCTGGAGCTTCCAAAGGATTAACAAAGTTTGAGGCTAACCAAATTCTTTGTCTATCGTGGGCTCACTCTAATCTTCGCTCAGCGTGTCGAAGATCGATGCGAGTGGACACGGATATTAAGTCCTCCAGAGTAGTATGATCTCCCTAGTGGCCAAAGCATCCTTTACATGGTCAGCTAGACCTCTCCAGAATACGGGAATCAGGACCTTAACTGGCCACTCCAACTCGGAAGCTAAAGTCTGAAACTGGATGACAAACTGATCATGATAGAGCCCTGGGTTAACGCCAAGAGCTGGAGTGCGGCATCATGGGTAATCTGATGTCCTAAAATGACCTGTCTCAGAGCATCCAGAAATGAGAGGTGTCCTGGACCACCTGATCGCTATGCTCCCATAATGGCATAACCCACTTCAAGGTCCTGCCCGTCAAAAGGGACACCACAAATCCCACCTTGGCCCGCTCAGATGGGGATCGTGAGACCAGTAGCTCCAACTGAAATCAGCACTGGTTCATGAAGCCCCTGCAAGCCTTGCTGTCCCCTGAGAACTTATCGGACAGCAAAAAGCAAGAAAAGGGTGGGACAGGAAGCGCAGCAGAAACCATAGTGGTGGCTTTACTGGCTGCTTGGGCTGCCACTGGGGTAAAATCCACAGCTGAAGTCACCCCATCAAAAGTGGACAACCTGCCTGCTAGCAACTGGATGTACCGCTAGACTCGCTGCTCGTCTGCCATCACTAGCCAGACCCTGGCGCTAGTGTACTATTAGGGTTGGCAGATTGAACTAAATAAAAATATAAAATAAAGTGCAATTACAACCCGGAATCCGCCGTGCAGAGAAGAAACCTGCTGCTAGTGTGAATAATGACAGAACAAAACAGCGAGTGTTACCTTAAACACACTGTGTTAATGCCACACAGTGTGATCGGAACACCGAGTACCAAGCTCAGCTACTTCACCGAGAGGTACTGCACTAAGTGTGATAAGTGCTAAACCCTGTTCATGACATTAGCACGTGGATGAGGCTTGCTCTGCAACTAATCTGTGCGAACTGCACACATGAATGAAGCAGATGCTGGGACAATGGAAAGAACTCTTATGACGCTAGGTTCAATACCCTGTCACCTTCATTGAGAAGTATAGAGTAAGGGTTGAGCTTGCTCTGTATCTGGACTGTGCTAACAGCACACAAGACCAAAACAGATGCTAATCCAAGCGGCTAGTTACGCCAGTCCTGACACTACTGAACCCATGCCTGTCCGGCACCCAAAGCATGTAGCAGACTAGATGACATAGGGATGTGGCATCCACACGAAGAAAGAAGGAGGTCGGCATTGCAAGAAAAGGGGAAGCGCTGAACCAAGACCAATGACACCCCTCGGATTGGACTGCCTCCTGGATGAGTACAATAAAATCTGTTTTTTTCAGTTCGGGTTGGGTGCAGATATACAGTATTATTGCATGCTGTATATCAGCCCTGAAAGTTCACGTTAAGACAAAACCTAATGCAGAAAGACCCACAAACAAGCAGCAACTGAAATCAGCTGCAGTAAAGGTCTGGCAAAGCATCACAAAAGAGAAAACCCAGCATTTGATGACTTCCTTGCCTTCCAGACTTCAGGCAGTCATTGCCTGCAAAGAGTTCTCTAAAAAATATTAAAAATAAGCATTTTAATTAATTTACTTATGTTTATTTATCGTAATTAATTTGTCCAATAACTTAATAAACTTTTCACAGGATATTTTTGTTCAACCCCTATAATTAAACCTGAAAGTCTACACTTCAGTTGCATCTCAGTTTTTTTCATTTTTAATAACATTTTTTTCCAGAAATAAAAAAATAAAAAAGCCCAGTGTGCTCTTGATTGAACTTATTTGACCAATAAAATACATATAAAACAATAAAAAATATTTAAAATATATATAAAATGAAAATACACACAATGCGTTTTGGCTGAGTACAGATTTCCTTAGGTGTCTACAGATAAAATCTGAGCTTTTGTCCTTCTTATACTCTCCCCAAACTATAAATGAAGGGTGGAGTTAATGAAATAGCACATGCAAATTTGTTGGTATAAGCAAAGAAAATAAGTCATCTCAATATATTGTAAAACTTCTCTTGACTTGAAACAGCTTTTAACACATATATGCAGAATGTTATACAATACACCTTTAGAGTCATTATACATATTAAATGTAACAATTTGATAGGCCAAGTCGGACGGTTCACTGTGAATCACACACATGGTGATCATAGCATACACGGAGCGGTCACTGAAACCGTGCCGGTGCCGCCATTATGACTGAAAGCCGAATGCTGCCAGAGGTGGTGGGATAAAGTCAATATCCTCTAAGTGTCAGAGTGCTATTCACCAGCAGATTAACCCCATATCTGCAGGTTAATAGTGTTATTTTACATGACAGGTTCCCTTTAATGCATGCAGCAAATAATTCATATAGTGCTGCTTTCCTATAATGATAGAGCAAAAAGACATGTTCCCTTCCTTCAAGGGTTTGTCCGACCTTTTCCTATTGGTGACCATCCGTAGGAAAATTCATCAATATTAGCTTTGACGTCTGATACCCCCACTGATCTGCAGTAGGCGCGACATGTTGTTGCCTTAGCATTGGTTGCATGTACTTATTGTTTGCTTTTGTCCCTGCTTTGACATTATGGGCCACCAGCTGCAAATACCACAACAGTATATCTAGCATAGGCATATTTCTAGAAAAGCTTCATACAGCGGATCTGGTTCAAAATTTCACAAAGCAAAAAATATACATTAATTAAAAGGAATCTGTTGCCAAGTTTTTGCAACCCCATCTGAGAGCGGCATGATGTAGACCAGAGACCCTAATTCCAGTGATGCATCACTTATTGGGTTGCTTGCTGCAGTTTAGATTAAAAACTGTTGTATCTGCTGCAGATCTCCCAGTTCTTTGATTGCTGAGCTCTGTATAACCACACCCACTCCACTGATTGGCAGATTTCTGTATGCACTGTGCATAAGTAGAAACTGCCAATCAGCAGTGGGGGCCTGGTTAGACCACCTGGAAGCAGGATTACTAGTCCTCTGGTGATAGTCTCCTGATGATAAAACATGGATTTTATACAAACTACACTAAGTAGCCCAGTAAGTGACACATCACTGGAATCAGGGTCTCTGCCTTTACATTATGTGGCTTTCAATTAGGTAGCAAAAACCTGTAATAGGCTGCCTATAATAGATAGCACAATCCTGATGAGGCTAGTTTCACATTTGTGTCTTTGTGCGCAGCGCATCGTGTGCAAGTAGAAACACATGCAAAAACGCATCATGCATTTTTGCATGCATTTGCGTTTTTTATGCGCATTCATTCTCTAGGTGTTAAACCAGTGTCTACACATGTTTACTTGTAAAACGCATGCGTATGCAAACGCAGGCGTACGCATGTCCATGCGTTCCCATAGACTGTAATGCGTTGTGATGACGCATTCCGTGTGCAAGCGAACGCATGCCTTTTTTTTTACGTCTTTGGGCGGACCCAAAAATATGACAGGTTGCTGCGTCTGGCGCATCTAGACGCACATCTTGAAAAGACGCATGCGCACGAAAATGCAGAGGAACACATGCAAACGCAAAACCATGCGTACGCCATGTTAAACATAGGTACGCATGCGCACGGATGTGCACGATGCGCTGCGCAAAAACCGCTAATGTGAAACCAGCCTTACATTGAAAATCCATGCCAGCGTAGTTGTGCAATTGTTTTGAAAGCCCCTCCTCCACACCTAATATTAAAATGAACATTTTATGAGTCGAGTTAGAGTTGATTCATTAATTGCTTGTTTTATTAAATCTGTTGACAAACCCGCTTCTAAAAACTACATAGTACAGTTCGGTCATTAATGAAAATACCAAATCCTTGTGACCTTCATTGAGCTATTTTGTGTCCCTGTGGTCTTGGCATCCAAAATTAGTTTGTAAGCTTGATTAGTGAGAAGCATTTCTGTACTTGTCAGAGCATGTGCATAGATAGAACTGCTGACTGTTGCATGAATTAGATAAAAGGTAATTAAACTTTACCAAAAAGGCATCATACTCAGCTACATAATGAGTTAAAATACTCCACTCCGTACCACCAATCCCAGTACAATGTTTGGAATTGCATTATCTGGGGTGATTGGTGGGCCAAACTGTGGCTGATCATTCTAGAGATCAGCTCACCGACCATCGCAGATAGAGAAGCTTCTCAAAAACTGGTTACACTTCACCAGGTCTCTCTGATGGAGGGAGCGAAAATGAGGTCTCATGATTGTGCAGAAAAATAGTACTTTAGTGTGTGTTATCTTTTACTCTTGGTCTATTCTAACGTCACACAAAATGCCATCGTTCACAAAAAATCATCTGTCACAAAGATCAGCAAAAGCTGGAATGATGGATCCTTTTCTAGGTATTTGGGTCTTTCTGTGTGATATAAGATGCGTCACTAGTAATTCATTTCTGCAGAATTTAAAAAGAATCTGTCACCAGTTACCTGACACAGAATGAATCTCCCCTTCCACACTGAAACAATGGCTGTGACATATACAGACGGTGGATTTATTACAGCCTCTGAGTTTTGAGAATACATGTAAGTCGTGCTTACGTGTAAGCTGTGACTAAGGGTTGCACTAACCTCTGACGTGTAAGCCTGGTGGCGCTGATGACTATAGGGTCCTTTTTTAGAAATGAAGAAATAAGAGTCAAGTTTATTGGTGATGATGGATCTTATTTAAAGGGGTTGGCTAGCCTTAGGCTGCAAGTCTGCATGCCCTCCATGTGACTGCGCTGTGAGGATTCATTGGTGCCGGCATCGGGAGTGGTGGGCTCATGACTACAAGTATGTGATTTGCATGCATGTGGTCACATGCTGACTAGACTGTGTCCAACCTCACTCAATGCAAGTGTATTGAACGAGGCCGGACACAGTCTAGTTGGAATGTGGCCAGAAGTATGCATGACTGTCCACTCCCAGCACCAGAGAATTCACAAGTCTGCAGTCACATAGATTGACTGCAGACTTCTAGTCTAAGGCTGGACAATCCCTTTAACTATTTTGGATATACTCAATCAAAATGAACATAATGAACATCGCAATCATTTAGTAGACGAGGTAGAAAACAGTCACAATTACAGTATGGCGCTATATTTTGTAAGTTGTGCGACTAGCCATTTCGAAGAGCTCAGTGCCTCTATTGTTTCTGTGCCCCATATGCTTGCTATGCCTCAACATTAACTTTTTCCCATTTTAGCCTCTTTAGTAAAAATAATATTTTCATTAAAATTAATGCAATTAATATCACTACCATGATCACTAAATCTGCAGTATTGCAGTTCTATTAAATGTTTAGCACCGCGGTTTAGTAAAATCTTTGACACTGTATGAGGATTGCTGCGGTGTCAGTGCAATGCTTTGGGCTTGACTTGGTCTTTGATCATTGGTGTTTATTTTCTGTTTAATCCGTATATTGTGTGTGTCCTCAGAATGACACCATTATCCTAGAGCCTGGAGTCAGATTATGTAATGTTTGATGTACTTTTCCATTCCTCTTGCCAGGACCTGAGCTTTTGGTGTCTATGTTCAAGTTGGCTTTTCAACTTTTGCATATTCTGATTTGATGTCAAGTTTATTATGTGCTTGGAATACAACTTTGCAATAACTGGCAATGAGCCTTTTAAACCACTCTGGGTGAATTTTGGCCCACTCATCTTTGCAGAATTGTTGTAATTCAATCACATTGGAGGGTTTCCAAGCATTAATCGCCTTTTTAAAGTCATGCCACAACATCATAATCCGAATAAGGTCAGGATTTTGACTAGGCCACTCCAAAGTCTTAATTTTGTTTTTCTTAAGCCATTCAGAGGTGGACTTGCTAGTGTGTTTTGGATCATTGTCCTGCTGCATACCCCAAGTGCACTACAGCTTGAGGTTACAGATGGCCGGACATTCTCCTTCAGGATTTTTTGGTAGACAGCAGAATTCATGGTCCATTTACCACAGCAAGTCTTTCAGGTCCTGAAACAGCAAAACAGACCCAGACCATCACACTACCATCCCCATATTTTACTGTTGGTACACCAGATGTAATGTAACATATATCTTCCAAAAAGTTCAACTTTTGTCTTGTTACTCCACAGAGTATATTCCCAAAAGTCTTGGGGATCATCAAGATATTTTCTGGCAAAACTAAGACAAGTCTTTGTGTTCATATTGCCCAGCAGTGGTTTTCATCAGTTAACTATACCATGCAGGCCATTTTTGCCCAGTCTCTTTCTTATGATAGAGTCATGAATATTGACCTTAACTGATGCAAGTGAGCCCTGCAGTTCTTTGGATGTTGCTGTGGGGTCTTTTGTGACCTATTGGATGAGTCGAAGCTGCGCTCTTGGGGTAATTTTGGTTGGCCAGCCACTCCTGGGAAGGTTCACTATTGTCCCATGTTTTCACCATTTGTGGATAATGCCTCTCATTGTGGTTCGCTGGAGTCCCCTCAAAAAAATATATAACTGAACATACGGTTCTTAGTTTAACATTCTGATCAGACTGTATGAAACCCATTGGCACATCACGGCAAATTTCGGTGGGTCCTAACTTTTATTGCCTTAAAGGAGCAGTGTCATGTTCTAACGATTGTTGCAACGACAATGCACCAGCAGAGCAGGCAGCTTGGTATCTTACAGCGCCCATGCTGCAAGATTGAGTCCCGATGACTCCATAACGCACTGCCTTCATAAGCACAAAACCACAGCAACAATGGCTGCCACCCAACATCAACAACAAATGAAAGAAGCATTAAAACTCACCTTCGCAAGCTCAGATGAGAGCAAAAATAGGCTGGACCCCCTTTGAATTCTCCTGCTAATTAAAATCACCTGTGTCAAATGGGAGAAGTGCAAGTCCAGAAAAAAAAATCTAGCGGCATTAGAACAATGTACGATTTTTGGAGGTGCTGTCCATTCTTTTTTTCAGTCAATTGTACTTTATATAAGAGCCAGGTTATAGTAGATGAGACAGGCTGAAACTCACATAAGATAAACATCACATAGGAGACACTGAGACTGCTGTATACGTCACATATTCTGAGACTGTTGCACACCACATGATATAGATGCATTGAGTCTCGACTGTACACTTAACATAGGATAAGCTGAGATTGTGCTATACACATCACATGGGATACACTGAGATAGCTAAATACATCATATAAGATAGATTGAGACTACTGATACATAACATAGGATAGACTGAGATTGCTGTATGCATCATATAGGATACACCAAGAGTCAGCTGTATATATCATATAAGATACACTGAGACTGCTGTATACACCACATAGAATATGCTGAGACTCTTCCCTATACATCAGTTGACATCAGCTCTTTGTCACTGTTCTATAACTGCTTCCATAACAGCAAGACCAATGAGATGAGACTACTGTATGTCAAATTGGGGAATGTAGGCTGAAGAAATCAGATTGACAGATAACAGAGACAAAGAATATCAACTGAAACAGTTGAAGTCATACAAAGAAACATCAAGGATACACTCAAAAAAAATGCAAAACAAGTTGATAATTGTTATTTGAAAATTGAAAATGCCTTTAATTATAATTAATTATTATAATTATTATGGTAGGTCATTGTGGAAGCACGAGGATCAGTGTGTGCTCTCATAAGCTGGCCTGGCTGTCTTTAGAAATACCGTATGGACCAGGGCTCATCCCACTGAACTCTCATACTTGTTTTCCACGGGCATAATACTACTCAGACAACACAGGGTGAGGGTAACACACTACGGTAAAAATGTATTGGACCACTAACAGTCCATAACGTATAGTACAGTCCCAGCAAGATGGTCTCACCCTTCCGCTGGCTTCGAGGCTTCCAGGGCCAACTGTCTCAACCAGTGGCACCCCACTCTTGGCAGGCACCCACAGAGAGGAGGTAGCTTCAAGTTTAGGAAGCTGACAGAGTTTTTTTGTTTCATAAATGACAATGTACAGCAAAAAAAGTATCACTTATATCAGTCATGTGCAATTAATTTTTTTGAGGGGCCACATGAAAGACCAAGACTATTGTGCAGGGCTGAACCAGTAGGCTGAAATAAATTCTGCTCAATATTAGTATTGTTATTAACTTATTATTATTTCATATTAATATTAATTTTATCGCTTATTATTGAGCTGAATTAAGTCTGTTGACTCGCTGCTGTTAATACATGTTACAATAAGGCATATTTTAACATGTATTATCAGTTGCTGCTAATCAAAACCATGAAATTTACTGCTAATTAAAAAGTTTATAAATCATATACCATATATACTCGAGTATTAGCCGACCTGAGTATAAACCGAGGCCCCTAATTTTGCCACAAAAAAATGGGAAAGCTTATTGACTCGAGTATAAGCCTATGGTGGAAAATGCAGCAGCTACTGGTAAATGTCAAAAATAAAAATAGATACCAATAAAAGTAAAATTAATTGAGACATCAGTAGGTTAAATATTTTTGAATATCCATATTGAATCAGGAGCCCCAAATAATGCTCCATACAGTTCATGATGGCCCCATAAGATGCTCAATACAAAATATGCTCCATATAATGCTCCATAAAGTTCATGATGGGCCCCATAAGATGCTCCATACAAAATACACCCCATATAATGCTGCGCAAAAGTTAATAATGGCCCCACAAGATGCTCCATAGAATATGCCCCATATGCTGCTCTATAAAGGTTATGGCCCTATAAGATGCTCCACAGAATATGCCCCATATGCTGCTCCATAAAGGTTATGGCCCCATAAGATGCTCCACAGAATATGCCCCATATGCTGCTCCATAGAATATGTTGCATCTGCTGCTGCGAATAAATAAAACTGACACTGGCGCGCTATGGGGGCCAGGTGCCAGTGTTGCCACTGGGTCAGGGCCGTGGCACCTGCGATATTCACCTGTCCCTGTTCTACCTCCGCACGCCACTCTGTCTTCCGGGTCTCTGCAGTGACTTCAGGCAGAGGGCGCGCACTAACTACGTCATCGCGCCCTATGACCTGAACGTCACAGCCAGTGGACGCGGAGGACAGAACGGCGCACGGCGGTGGAATGGGGACAGGTGAATATCGCATGGCTCCCCCCATCCTCCCTGTCATACTCATCCCCTCCTGGCATCTCTGCAGTCCCTGCTTCTCCGATGTCAGCAGCTCCTTCCAGCATTCAGCAGTCACATGGTACCACTCATTAAAGTAATAAGTATGCACATATTCATTACTTTAATGAGCGGTACCACGTGACAGCTGAACACAGGAAGAGCTGCGGTGCCGGAGACGATCTGAGAAGCAGGAGCTGCAGTGACCGCACCAGGAGGGGAGAGGAGAGTATGATCTGACAAGCCCCCTCCCCCGCCGACCTCCTGGTCTATGACTCAAGTATAATTCGAGAGGGGCACTTTCAGCCTTAAAAAATGGGCTGAAAATCTCAGATTATACTTGAGTATATAAGGTAGCTCTTTTTTTCAACCCTTGTACTTTGATCAACAGCTCTTCAAACACAGTATGATGGCCCCACAACTTGACTAACATTTTGATGGCCCCCATCTCCCAAACTGTGTGATACCCCCATAGCAACACCCCTACACACTGCATGGTGTCCCCACAGCATGATGGCCCACATAGCTCCAACCACACAGTTTGATGGATCTCACAGGTCAGGTCCCTAAATATTGTGATGACCCCCACAGTCCCCCAAGAAGTATGATACCCTATAGTATCCCCAAGCGCAGATGTCCCCACAGCTCCCTAGTACACACAAAAACAGTATAATGCTCCTTATAGCTCTACGCACGCAGTATAAATTGTCTAGGGTGGTTCTATAACGTGCAAATGGAAAACTGATATTCACAGTATGGTTTGTTTGAACACAGCGCTCTTTGATGACCCAACTAGTTCACATTGAATAATTTCAAAGGACCGCCGAATATCACATTATGGAGCTGACTACAGAAGCTCAAACGGTTCCAACTTCTATGAAAAGCTTTGTTTATTTAAAAATCCCGACACACAAAGTGTCCTGCAAAGCTGCAAAATTCAATGGTAAGCCTGTTATTTATATCAGCGTAACTACAATGATATTATACAAATAATTAACTTACATCAATACTAGGTGCAAACTCTGTAATTTATATATCCAGAACGTTGCACATTCGGAGTCGTGTCAGGATCATCATGGGACATTATGGATTATCTCTTCACTTCGCACAGGTGATTAATATGGTTGTTTATTATTCTAATTAATTTTCCGGAATTATTGGCTTCATTGGACTGGGCGATGACGTGAGTATGGTTTAATTTAGGGTCAATAAAGGAATCTGTGTCGTTATTTCAAATAAAGGATTTTAATCTGGGTGTGTGTTTTTTACACAATATCACTAATGAGTTAATAATAGGGGTGTCTTATAGATGCCTCTTTATTACTAATCTCTGGACTTCATGTCACCGGACAATACAAAGGTGACATCAACCCCTCAGCTATTACCGGCACTTGCCACCTTTACATGGCAAGTGGGAAGTGCCGGGTAAAGCGCCAAAATTGGCGCTTCTAACAGATGCAGCTTTTATGGAGCTGCTGAGGGATACTATTTTTAGGCTGGGGGGCCAATAACCATGGCCCCTTACAGCATGAGAATACCAGCCCCCTGCTGTCTGCTTTAGCTTGGTTGTAAACTTAAAGAGAAAAAAACCCGAACATACTGTAAGGTCAAAGAATAGTAGGACAAACAGAAATTGTTACAAATAGAATACCTTTATTAATAGTGGTAAATAGTACTACAAATATTAACACATAATAATATATAAAAAATAAAATAATAGAATATTACATATATATTTATCTAATGACCGCCTCAACAGGAAAAAAATACTACACAGTTGTATAACAATAGAATAAAAAGTGGTTATGAGTAAAAAGAGTGCCATAATTATGCATTTATGTTACTTTGACCTGTGTTGCACATTTGTGCTAATGTTGTATTATAATATTTTCAATAAAAACTAATTTTAAAAAATAAGAGAGCCACAGAATGAACCTGCCTGATAAGGCAACAAAATTTATATGCATTAAAAACACACATGTGACATGCACAAATGTGAACAAGTCTGTTGGACAATGTTCACACCACCCACTGACCGAAACACAAACAAAAAGCACAGAATGACAAACATGCAGAAATACCTTGCAGTAAGACATATGACTGTAGTCAGCAAGTGCTGATAAAAGGTAACAACAAATACAGGGTATTTAGTCGATACTTTTTTTGCTAAAAAATGTATGCCAAGCTGCTCCACCTCGTCAAGGTAACCCATATTGAGGCAGTCCCTATCTAATGTATTTAAAACCTGAACATATGAACAGTGTCTAAATGAGCAGGATTAAGATAGGCGCTTTCTAGTATGGGCACGTGGTGTAAGACAGCTCCTTATCTGCATGTCACACAAGAGAGGGATGGGGTCTCTCAAATCATGCATAAGCACGAAAAAAACTGGATTAAAAACACACATGTGACATGCACAAATGTGAACAAGTCTGTTGGACAATGTTCACACCACCCACTGACCGAAACACAAACAAAAAGCACAGAATGACAAATGTGCAGAAATACCTTGCAGTAAGACATATGACAGTAGTCAGCAAGTGCTGATAAAAGATAACAACAAATACAGGGTATTTAGTCGATACGTTTTTTTTGCAAAATAACCAATAACCATGGCCCCTTACCAGCATGAGAATACCAGCCCCCTGCTGTCTGCTTTAGCTTGTTTGTAAACTTAAAGAGAAAAAAACCTGAACATAAGGTCAAAGAATAGTAGGACAAATATAGAAATTGTTACAAATAAAATACCTTTATTAATAGTGGTAAATAGTACTACAAATATTAACACATAATAATACATAAAAAAATAAAATAATAGAATATTATATATATATATTTATCTAAAGACCGCCTCAACAGGAAGAAAATACTACACAGCTGTATAACAATAGAATAAAAAGTGGTTATGAGTAAAAAGAGTGCCATAGTTATGCATTTATGTTACTTTGACCTGTGTTGCACATTTGTGCTAATGTTGTATTATAATATTTTCAATAAAAACTAATTTTAAAAAATAAGAGAGCCACAGAATGAGCCTGCCTGATAAGGCAACAAAATTTATATGCAGTAGCAGCTGAATAACTAAAAATGTAGTGAGAGAACAATTAGTGACAACTAATTGTGCAAGAAAATTGAAAAATGTTAGAACAATATTATGTGTAAAGACATGTTAAAATTGGAGTGACAACCTCAAACCAGTGTGGCAAAATATATAAAGAATGGCTGATTCTGATATTAAATCACATGAATAGCATGGAAATAAGTGAAATAAATCACAATGAAACATATAAGTCTGTTGCATATAAAAAAAAATGTCAGCCACATAGGCAGGGTCCTGCAAGCAAGTAGGATTAATTATCTGGGTATCTGGGTATCGGTGGGCACGCACCCTGACGTGCATTTAGGAAGTTACTCCTTTGTCAGGGAGTTAATAATTAACTACTGATTGACAATAATTAAAAACATAGCATGCTGATCCCTCTATTCTTGACAACCAGCCTTGCTAAAGCTGACAGCTGGCTGAGGGTTGTAGGCCACAGCTGTCAGTTTTGCCTGGCTGGTTATCAAATACATATTTTTTTATTACTTATGTATAGGTCAATTTGATGGGTCAATTGATGCCACTTTTCCTGGTGTCTGACCCTAATTTGAGCAGTTTTGGCAGCTTTTAGGCCCTCCCAAAGGTGTTGTCTGTGCAATTGATTATGAATTCAATGGTGTTTGATTATATTCAACGAACATCGGGAAGT
Source organism: Dendrobates tinctorius (assembly GCF_039654945.1). Taxonomy (NCBI): domain Eukaryota; kingdom Metazoa; phylum Chordata; class Amphibia; order Anura; family Dendrobatidae; genus Dendrobates; species Dendrobates tinctorius. The sequence continues at coordinate 73,491,469 of NW_027361829.1, forward strand.
TTGGCGAACATAGCCGAGCCAAAAATTAAAAGGTTCACTAATCTCTAGTGATAGTCTCTGTTTTAAGAAACCATTTTTAGTGTTATGCCTATTACCATTCATGCGTGACCATAGAATTTTTTTTGACAACGTATTGCAAAGCACAAGCGCAAGTGACTACATAGATGCCATAGTCTGATTTACATGATAAACCTTGGGTGATATTGAACATTTCTCCCATACTATTGAATTTGATCTATTTTATGCCATGATTGATGATTTTACAGCAACAACATTTTTATACCACATTTGCTCACTCCCCATTTTTATTAACTGGTAGGTTTATATTCTCCTTTTTATTTAACCCCCTTCCTTAATTTACTTGGTGCTATCATATTTTTACCAAAAGGTAATCTGCGGTTCTGTTGGTATTGTTTTTCAAATAAGATCTTTTCTTCAACAGTTACCAGATTTTCCAGATGGATTTGTTGCCCCTATTATAGGTGGTAATAAAATTATACCTCCAGCGGTTTTCATTATTGATTCTCTTTTTAGCTGTATCCTGACCATTATGGCAAATTATTTGTGTCAAATTCAGATTCCTTTGGAAAGATGATTTTATAATCTTACTGGGATATGTTTTTTCTATAAACATTATCTCTAAAAGTTTGGACTGAGTAATATAGTCATTGGTAGAGATGAGCAAATTTGTTCGGGTTCACTCTTATTTGGCAAGCTATAGCGCTTACCGAATAAGCTGCAGAGGGAACCCGGCTTCCTGGATCGTGTCAGCTGTACAGCTGATTGGCGACGCTGCTGCATGTGTCGCGGCTGTGTCACAGTCACAGCACATGCATAGAGAGCCCAACAAACAGGCTCTCCATGCATGTGATGTGACTGTGACACAGCCACGACACTTGCTGCTGCGGAGCCGAACAGCTTATCAGCCGTCGTGATCCAGGAAGCCGGGTTCCCTCTGAAGCTTATTCGGTAAGCACTATAGCTTGCCGAATAAGAGGGAACCCTAACAAAGTCGCTCAACTCTAGTCATAGGTTAATATGCAATTTCTCCGGAAATGGTGAAATTGACTAGATGGGATATTTGTCTTCCATTTGGGAAAATGGGTGCAATAAAAATACAAATATCCATTTACCGTATTTTTCGGACCATAAGACGCACTTTTATCCCCCAACATTTTTTGGGGAAAATGGGGGTGCGTCTTATGGTTGCAATATACTTTTGGCGGCGGTGGCTGTCCCAGTGGTGGCGGTCCTGATTCAGCCTCCCTTCGCAGGCTGGTGCGGCTGTTTTGCAGTGGTGGCTGTGCTCTGTGGTGCGGTGGTGTCGGAGCACTGTGGTGTGGCGGCAGCTGGTCTCTGTGCTGTGTGGGGGGCTCCGCTGGTATTTCATCAAAGCCCGGAAGCCCCACAGCTCTATTGATGTGACGTGGGGGCCTCCGGAAAGATGGCCGCCAGGGGTGGAGCATGCTCAGATTCAGATCTCAGCAATGAGATCTCGTCCCGAGATCTCGGGACGAGAACTAGTTGCCTAGATCTGAATCCGAGCATGTGCGGCCCCCGGCGGTTATCTTTCCGGAGGCTCCTGGCGGCCATTTTTCCGGAGGCCTCCGGGCTTCGATGAAATGCTGGCGGAGCCCCCCACGCAGCACAGAGAGCCGCTGCCACCCCAGGACCGAGCGCTACTGCTCCAGGACAGAGCACTGCCGCACCACAGAGCGCTGCTGCCCCACAGAGCCCACTCCACCCCACAGAGAACAAAGCCACCCCACAGAGCCCCGCAACCCTACAGAGCACTGACACCCCACAGAGCCCAAGCCACCCCACAGAGCGTAGCCACCCCACAAAGCCCAGCCACCTCACAGAGCCCAGCCACCCTACAGAGCCCCGCCACCCCACAGAGCCCCGCTGCCCAACACAGAGCCCAGCCACCCCACAGAGCCCAAGCCACCCCACAGAGCCCAAGCCATCCCACAGAGCCCAGCCACACCACAAAGCCCAGCCAACCCACAGAGCCGCATCGCCCAACAGATAACAGCCACCCCACAGAGCACAGTCACACCACAGAGCACTGCCACTGCACAGAGCACCACCGCAACACAGAGCACCACCACCGCACCAGCCTGGGATGGGATTTCCTGGAAGCCACCACACCTGCCTGGACACTGAACAAGCCGTGTGACCACTCCTTCACCTGTGCCGATCCCTTCCCCGGTAAGCTGAACTTGGACTGTAAGATGGATCCCCATTTGACACATTATTTTTTCCCCCTATTTTCCTTCTAAAAACTTGGTGTGCGTCTTATGGTCCAGTGCATCTTATAGTCTGAAAAATACAGTCCATCAAATGGTTTAAGATATGTTTTACTCATAATCATTCTGTTTGTATGGAATAACTTTAAATCCAAAATAAAGCTTATTCCTAGTAAAATGTGCTGTGAAGGTAAGTCCCCATTTTTTTCATTTAATTTACAGACTAACTGAGATGCCTCCTTCTCCGTACCACACTATGTAATGAATAAGTCATTGATATAATGGCGACAATATTTAATATGGGTTCTATACATATTTAACATAATTGCTGATGATGACTCGAATCTCCCCATAAAGAAATTTGCAAAACTTATTGTTGTCCCAAACCGCTTGTGGAGACCTGGGGCTCAGTGGGTGCTCTCGTCTACTGGCCCGGCTGTCTTTAGAAAGACTGCATGGACCAGGGCTGACACCACTGAGTGCCTGCTCTCTCTCCCCATGGATGGAACACTACCCACACAACACAGAGTGAGGGTAAAACAGTGTTGCAATAATTTATTGAACCACCAACACACAATAGCATACAGAACAGTCCCAGCAAATACCCAAGATGGTGCAATTAATAGAGTCTCACCCTTCCACTGATTCACCAGGATTACAGTTGCTTCCAGTACCGAATACCCCCACCAGTGGCCCCCCACTTTTGGGGAAGAGGAGGTAACTATTGGGAATTCTCCTTCTGGTCTCCCACTGGTTATTAGTGAAGGTAGTGGAGCTGGTCAGATTGACAGAGGGGTTGTGATTTCTCTTTCTGGGCTCCCTCTGGTGGTTACTGAAGGTACTGGAGCTGATCTGATTGACAGAGGCTTGCCACCTGATAATGAGGATGACGATTGGAGATCTGGGGTTTCAGATTGGGATTTAAGATAGCTGACTTCCTCTATCCCTGCTGGTGATTTTCTTCCTGTGCCTTCTGAGGTCTGATGTCTCCTGCTCTGTCCCTGCATGGTTCAGCTAAGTGGTTCATTTGCTACTGTGTTTGCATTTGATCTGGTTTTGTCTATCTCTGCTTTGTGTGGGTCAGCCAGCTCTGGCTGGGGCTGTGCTGAATCACTGCCCATATGTTACTGCTTGTGCCAGTTTGTTTTGTCCCCTGTTATATTGGTCTCTTTTTGCTTTGCTTTCAGAATATACCAGAGTGCTGATATAGTGGGGGTGAAGTCGTGCGACTTCAGTGTTTCTTGTGCATCAGACATGTTGGACTTTTTGCAGGGTTTTTTGCGTGATTGCAGACAGTGTATTTCCTTTCCAGTCCTGTCTAGTCAGTGTGGGCCCCATCACTTGTTCAGTCTATTTTTCTGCCTACGTTTGTGTTTTCATCTTGTCTCACTGACATTATATGTCTGGGGGCTATCTATTCCTTTGGGGTCTGCTCCAGGGCAGTTTAGATGTCCCCTTTCTTGCTTTAGGCTTAGTTAGGTCTCCAGCTGTGCGGAGGCGTCTAGGATCATCGTAGGTACGCTCCATGGCTACTGCTAGTTGTGTGGATAGGATCAGGGGTCTAAAATCCGCTTAGTTACCAACCTCTCTGGTTTTCTGCGGCTTAGCCTGGGCCTGCTATCCTCGGTGACCCATTCATAACAGGTAACAATCTTAGAAAGCTAATCAAGAGCAGAGAGGTATGTGGTCAGGTGACCCGATTGTCCCAACCTGGATTCTTTAAGACATACTGTATCTGGGGTTTCAGTGATGGGCAATAAAGCAGTCCTGTGTTCTTACAGCTGGGGCCATAGTCCTCTAAGCTGATCTCCTGCAGAGTTACACAGACCAGAAGAAAAAGTCTCTTTATAGGTCACAACTGGCCTTTGGCCTTTAAGCAGCATCCAGAGGTCAGAGAGATGTGAATGAGGACAACCTGCATTGTTTGATTATGTAATCTATTTGCATAGTTTTTCCTCCTGTATTTGGGAATGCCAACACACACAAACTGTCTAGCATGTACATTGTATGTAATCAACATATTAGCATTGTTCAGTGGCCATGCATTACTTTTTTGCAAAAATAACAGAAAATAAACTGTAAGAGATAATAGTAGAAGTAAATATTCATCCTACAAGAAGAGTCAACACTTCAGAAAACAGTTTATAATTTCGGGCCTACACAATTTATGTCTGACATAATTAAGAAGAAATGCTGTGTTGTCACACCCCTGTAAATATAGCTTGTCTTAATAAGTGAAGAGGTTGCATTTTAAAATAAACCGCAAACCATCCAAAAGAAAACATTTTTGTTTTGACTTGATGAGGGTGTCTCTGCTTAACCCCTTCACCCCTGAGCCTATTTTCAACTTCATGACAGGGATAAATTTCACAATTCTGGCCAGTCACTTTATGAGGTGATAACTCTGGAACGTGTCAACGGTTCCCAGTGATTTTGTGAATGTTTCTTCATAACATATTGTACTTCATCATAGTTGTAACATTTCTTCAATATGTCTTGCATTTGTTTGTGATAAAAAATGAAAATTTGGTAACATTTTTTAAAACTTTTTACTTTATTTGCCCTTAAATCAACAAAATTTATAAAACCATTTTTTAAGGGACCACATCACATTTGAAGTGACTTTAAGGGTGTCACGATCCATTTTTGGATCTGTGGCAGACTGGCTTCTCAGATTAAAACTTTTTTCCTTTAAGGCCATCAGGGTTAATGTCAGTTTTTTCCCCGCTGGTCTGCTGGTGCAATTTCATTGCTGCTGGGTCAGCTGATGTGGGTGGTGACCCCTCCCACCATCCTTCAAGAAGTCACCAGATGCACCAGCTGACTGTTGTTGTTAGAGTTTTCTACAGTGACCAAACTGGAGGAAGGAGATGGCTAGGTGCAGTGGTGCTTCAGCTGAATACTTTGATCTAGTGTCTTTATCCTTCTGTGCGGTGCTTTGCAGCAGAAAGGTAAGTGTTGCATTTTTTGTCTCTCATTATCCCATTTGGTGTCTGTCTTTCCATTCCTTTTGTTGTTTTAGTGCAGCAGTAGGACCAGTGCTCTCACCTTCCAGTTCCCTACTTAGGGATAAGAGCAGGGCAAGTGAGAGATTAGGTATCCTGCTCGGCAACAGGATGAAAGAACCTATATAGGAACAATAGTGCGATCAGGGCACATCCTCAGGTAAGTGCAGGAGGTGTCCATTTCCCTGTTCCCTATTGACAGGGCCCTCCGTTGCTATAGTTTCCTTGGTGTTCCCTGGTGTGTTGTGCCATCTGTTGACTGGCCATTCGTGGGGTCGAGTCACACTGGGTCATTCACTTTGTGACAGAAAATTACAGAAAATACTTGACACCATTCTGAAAACAGCACCCCTCAAGGTGCCCAAAATCACGTTCAAGAAGCTTATTAACCCTTCAGGTGCTTCACAGTAATTTTTGCAATGTCAAAGGAAAAAAATGAAAAATAACTTACTTTAGACCTAAATTTTTACATTTCCACAAGGGTAACAGGAGAAAATGGACCCAAAAATGCATTGTACAATTTTTTGCTGAGTACACCGATACCCAATATGTGAAGGATAACTACTGTTTGTGCTCTCAAATACAGAAAAACATGGAGTCGAAAAATCCACAAGAAATATGACATAAGCCCCCTGAGTAACCCCACGCGAAACGTGCGTTGGGGCTGGCAGCCTGCTTCTCCATGTGAGGAATATGGGTAAGAGCCATGAATGATCACCCTCTCTTTGGTTTATGCATCCTTGAGTTAGATACTCTAACCTACAGTAGTAGCCCTATTTGGGAGATATTATGCATCTAACAAAGGTGTGATGTTGTGTTTAGGCACTGGCACTTTAATTTTATTTCTATTCTTGGCTAAATTCCACACCCCTGACACTTAATAGTGGATGAGCAAGTCTTTTAACACCTGAGAATTTCTATTGACCTTGTCCATTGATATGTATACTTGTTTGTTTTCCTGTCCTTTGATATCTTGAGTAAAATAACGGTATGTTATATTTTTAGTGGAATTTTAGACTTCATGTTTTTCTGTATTTGAATCTGATATGAGGAGTGTCCATAATACTTCAGGGCCTTAAACTTCATGGTATATGGTCTTTATTACTTTTTGTATTATGATTTCTGTTCTACTGATACCTTTTCTGTTTGGACCCTCAGCAGGGCTTGGGAGGGAAGGAGCGCCATTTAACTTTTTGAATGCAAAATTTACTTGAATAATTTTTCCACAAAACTGTTCTTTTAGCCTCAATTTTTTATTTTCACAAGGGTAACAGGAGAAAATGAACCCCAAAATGTTTTGTGAAATTTCTCCTGAGCACGCAGATACCCTATATGTGGGGGAAAACTATTGCTTGGGCACAAAGCAGGGCTTAGAAAGGAAGGATGGATGTTTTGAAATGTTGTCTTTGATGGAATGGTCTGCGGGTGTCATGTAGCATTTTGAGAGCCCCGATGTACCTAAACAGTGGAAAACCCCTACAAGTGACCCCATTTTAGAAAATAGGCCCTTCAAGGAATCTATTTACATGTGTGGTAAGCCCCTTGGACCCACAGATGCTTCACAGAATTTTGCAACGTGAATCTAAAAAAATGAAATTTTTTTCCCCAGAAAATGTTGTTTTAGCACCTTTTTTTTTCATTTTTGGCAGGGAAAAATGTACCCAAAACTTTGATTTGCAATTTCTTTTGTGTATGCCATATGTCAATGAAAATTACTTTTGAGCCACAGTGCAAAGCTCAGAAGGGAAGAAGCACCATATTGGAATTCAGCAGAGGATGTTATGTTCTGGAGACATGCACCTGTCAATTAGGTGGGCTCTCATCGCTACAAAAATGCCAAACTTGTGGACGCTAACTGCCGTTTAGGCACATTGGAACTCAGAAAGGAGTGGGGTATTTAGATTTGGGAGTGCTGAATTTGGGGAGTGGAGGAGCCATAATGCTTTTCCAGAGCCTTTGTGCTACCTGTAACATAGAAGCCTCCTCTATTTCCATTAACAGATGATGGACCTGAGTGCCTCCATCTGCCTCATTGTAAGGATTCTTCCTTCAGGGCTCAGTGTGAATTACGTATTTCAGAGATTTACATGGAAAGCTGGCATAAGCGCTCAGTGCAGAGTGCAGGATAAATGCCTTTCTGCAATCTTTTGTAGGACGAATGAAAAATTCAACAGCAGGTGTAGAATTGGTTTTATTTATTTTTTACTCCATTCCTTGTGCGATATAAGTGGTTAGATGACATTTTTCTTTGAGTCGGTGCAATTACAGCAATACCATATTTAATTTGGGATTTTATATTTGGCAGCTGTCACACACTAAAAGGCTTTTTTTTGCAAAAACTAGTTGCATCGCCATATTCTGAGATTTATAATTTTTCTATATTTCGGCCGACAGAGTCATGTGAGAGTTTGTTTCTTGTGGGAAGAGTTGCTGTTTTTTATTGATACCATTTTCGGACACATTACATTTTTTGATTGCTTTCTGTTCTGATTTTTGGGAGGCAGAATGAACAATCACAGCAATTCAGGAGTTGTTTTCTGTTTTTTATGTTATTCTCCGTGTGGTAAAATTGATAACGCACCTTTATTCTTCGATTCAGTACGATTACAGTGACACCAAATTTATATTTTTTTTGTTTTGGCGCTTTCATACAATAAAAGCTATTTTCTAGAAAAAATAATTATTTTTGCATCACTTTATTTTGAGGGACGAGGGCGGGACATGAGGCACAGTCAGAGTTTCTTGAAACAGAGTCTACCACGACATATTGTGGCCAAACATAAGAATTTTGATGTAGTCAATGTAACATCTTTGGAACAGGTTAATATTCAGTTGTTAAGTAGAAAGAAGACTTTGAATTTGAAAGAAACATTCTGGATATATAAATTACAGAGTTTGCACCCAGATGGTTTAAATGAAATGTTGGAACAAGTTTAATATTCTGTGTTTGATGTATTTTTTTAAATTATTATTTAGATTATAACTTTTATTCATGTATTAATCCCCCTACAGCTCTTAGTAATAATATAAGTTAAATATTTGTATAATATCATTATATTTATGCTGATATAAATAACTGGCTTACCGTTGATTTTTGTATTTTTGCAGGACACTTTGTGTGTCGGGATTTTTAAATAAACAATGCTTTCCATAGAAGTTGGAGTAGTTTTAGCTTCTGTAGTCAGCTCCATAATGTGATATTTGGTGGTCCTTGGATATAATTCAATATGAACTAGGTGGGTCATCAAAGAGTGCTGTGTTCAAACAAACCATACTCTGGATATCAGTCAGTTCTATACTGAGTTAGGCCGGGTACACACTTGCGGAGGGCTGTATACTTCCTCCCATAAGCTCCACCTACTTCTGCACATCTTCCCTTAAGCTCCATGCTGCGTACCTATCTATAAAATTGGGTACACAGGAATGTGCGGAGGTAGGCGGGGCTCTTTTGCCAACAGCAAGTGTGAACTTAGCCTTATCAGAGCTACTCTTTTTCCATTTTGCACTTTATAATACCATCCTGGACATCTGTATAATGAGTCTAAAGATGTATTGTATAACACTCTATATATTTGTTAAAAGCCGTTTCAAGTCACAAGAAATTTTACAAAATATCAAGATGGCTAATTTTATTTGCTTATAAAAAAATTTTTGCATGCTATATTTGATTAACTCCACCCTCTATTTGTAGTTTGGGGAGGGTATAAGGAGGTCAAAACCTCACATTTTATCAACAGACACCTAAAGAAAGTTGCACTCAGCTAAAAAACATTGTATTTATTTTTATCTTATATATATTTTACATATATTTTTATTGTTTTATAAGTATTGTTCAAATAAAATCAAAACCACCTCGGGAAACAATTATTTCTTCATTATATGCCCTACTCCAGCAGTGGAAGCGCCATACCTTGTTTTTTTCTTTCTGCACTATCCCATTAGGGATCCATTGGAAGTTTTTCTTCCCACTGTTAGCAGGTGAGCTGCAAGTCACTGCGTAAAAACTACATTTGTATCTAGATTAGAACCTCAGTACAATTTATGGACATCTATGGTTTGAATTCTTTGCCTGTGTGGCTTGGATGGGCTGTTACCAACATCTGGTGATAGTTTCATGTCAATAGCACCTTTAGAAATAGATGTACTTAGAAAATTGGGTTGGTGTTTAAAAATTATTTCACCTGCTGTATTGCTCTTGCAGAGGAGTCCTCTTCTTTCTTCGTCTTCTACTAACTTAGATTGATTTGTTTTTACTGCTTCAATCCCCCAGACAACCTATTTAAAGGGTGTGATATGGATGTGATTTAGTTGTACGCTTATCTACCAGTAGCTTTTTTGCAAGAAATTAGTGAGTACTCTATGTCTCAGATTTCAGTTAAATTATTGCATTTTAAAAACAACGCCAAAGTTTATTGGCATTGTGTTTGGTAAACTTGTGCCATTATCTCCCTCTAGGTGACCAATACAATTCCTTTTTTTATTATGTACTTAGTAAGTACACCTAGAATCATAGAATCATAGAATTGTAGAGTTGGAATGGACCCCCCTGCTCAAAGCAGGATTCGCTAAATCATCACAGACAGATGTCTGTCCAGCCTCTGTATGAAGACTTTTATTGAAGGAGAACTCACCACCTCTCGTGGCAGCCTGTTCCACTCATTGATCACTCTAACTGTCAAAAAGTTTTTTCTAATGTCTAATCTGTGTCTCCTCCCATTCAGTTTCATCCCATTGCTTCTAGTCTTTCCGTACGCAAATGAGAATAAAGATGATCCTTCTACAATGTGACAGCCCTTGAGATATTTGTAGACAGCTATTAAGTCTCCTCTCAGTCTTCTCTCTTGCAAGCTAAGCATTTCCAAATCCTGTAACCTTTCCTCATAAGACAGGGTTTGCAGACCGGTCACCATTCTGGTCACTCTTTTCTGAACTAGCTCTAGTTTGTTGATGTCTTTTTTAAAATGTGGTGCCCAAAACTGGACACAGTATTCCAGATGAGGTCTGACCAAAGAGGGGTAGAGGGCAATAATGACTTCACGTGATCTAGACTGCTTCTGTTAATACATCCTAGAATTGCATTTGCCTTTTTTGCTGCTGCATCACACTGTTGACTCATATTCAGTCTGTGATCTATTAGTATACCCAAGTCTTTTTCACATGTGCTGTTGTTTAGCCCTATTCCTCCCATTCTGTATATGCTTTTTTCATTTTTATTGCCAAGATGTAGTACTTTGCATTTTCCCTGTTAAAAACCATTTTGTTAGTTGCTGCCCACTGCTACAGTTTATTTATATCTTTCTGAATCCTCTCTCTCCTCTAGTATTAGCTATCCCTCCTAGCTTTGTGTCATCAGCAAATTTAATCAGTTTACCCTCAATTCCTTCATCTAAATCGTTGATAAAGATGTTGAACAATACAGGACCCAGGACAGAGCTATGTGGTACCCCACTTGAGACATTCTTCCAACTGGATGTGCAGCCATTTACGACCACTCTTTGGGTCCGATCACTAAGCCAGTTATGAATCCACCTAACAGTTGCCTTGTCCATTCCATACCTAGTCATTTTTTCAATAAGGATTGTATGAGATACTTTGTCAAATGCTTTGCTGAAGTTAAGATATACTATATCAACAACCTTTCCCTGATCCACCCAATCAGTGACTCTGTCATAGAAGGAAATTAAGTTAGTCTGACATGACTTATTAATTACAAACCCATGCTGACTCTGTTTAATCACTTTATTCTTATCCAGGTACTGGCATACATGTTGTTTAATAATTTGTTCAAAGATCTTTCCTGGTATAGAAGTCAGACTCACTGGCCTATAGTTGCCTGGGTCCACCTTCTTCCCCTTTTTGAAGATAGGAACAACATTTGCTCTTCTCCAGTCTTCTGGGACTTCTCCTGTTCTCCACGAATTTTCAAAGATTATGTTGAGGGGTTCAAAAATTTCTTCTGCTATCTCCTTCAGTACTCTGGGGTGTAATACATCTGGACCTGGAGACTTGAATTCATTTAGGTTAGCTAAGTGTTTCCTCACTATATTTCTGTTTATAGATATCCTGGATTCTTCTATTCCCTTTATAGGACAGTGAAGAAAAGTTGATGTTACATTTCCTTTCTGAGAGAAAACAGATGCAAAATAGGAATTTTAAAGTTTGGCCTTCTCAACATCCTGTCTTACCATTTCATCATGCCTTTCTGAAATCTAGCCTTGACGTCTGAGTCTTCACAGGTCTTCCTCCTTTAGTTATCCAAAATTCTAAAATAACATGGTCGCTACCTTCTAGGGTCCCAGCCACTTTTACCTCCTCAACCATTTCCTCCCTATTTATAAGGATTAGATCCAAGGTAGCAGTTCCCTATGTTTTCTCCCCTACCTTTTGGAAGATAAAGATAGAAAATGAAGTCAGTCATGGTTCATGCAACTGATCTCTATGCAATGTCTATCTACAGCTTTCTGATAACACTGTGTTACCAAGGTTTTGTCCCTCAGACAATTTTGAGTGTTCCTGATAGATTTTTTCATGCTGATTTCAGAAATGACTTCAAATTTTTCCTATCACGTAAGGTTTTTGAGAAATGATGCGAAACATTATAATACTCTGTTATAATTCTAAAAACTCATATATGAGCGCTTTCTGAAACAGTATATTCTGAATTTTCCACTGAAATAACATAAATCGCTGATCTACACATATGCAAGCACTTATGCTAATTCCGCGCAGGCACAGTGAATCATTCGGCTGACCATGTACGGAGCATACCACATCTCCTGGGCAGTGAGGAATCAAAAGACAGTACTGACATAGAGCATGGCTGAATGCCATTCACTGTCCCCGTTCACTGTCCCAATAATACAGAGAGAGCATACAGATCATGTAACAGATTGCTACTTATGCCTTACAAATGTAATAAGATATTCAGCAAAGAACAAGAATTCAATAGAATATCCTAATTTTCCTTCAGCCATAAGACCAGTGCCACACGATGAAAGTCTTCATGTTCCAAAGCCGCACAAAGTATGGACAATGGAGAATGACAAAGATGAACCAACAATGTCAGTGGAAAATGAAACTACTGCAGAACCAGACTTTGAGCCTTCTACATCTAATCCACATCTGTTCAGTCAAGCTGATTTGAGTGACTTGGTTAGAGATTTAAAATTGTCAAAGAGGCAGGCAGAATTATTGAGATCAAGGTTACAAGAACGGAATCTCTTATTACCAGGAACAAGAATTTCTGTTTTTTTGCTGTCATCAAGAAGACCTTCATCAATTTTTCAACCATGTTGACAGTTTAACCTTTTGCAACGACATCTTGGGGTTGTTTGGTGCTCTTGGATGCGAACATGACCCGAAGTAATTGCGACTGTTCATTGACTCGTCAGTTTTAAGTCTGAAGGCTGTTTTACTACACAACAGAAATATCTATCCTTCTATACCTATTGGACATGTCGTACACATGAAAGAAACATATGAGAATATGGAGTTACTGTTGACCCACATTAATAGAAATTATAACTGGAACAGATGTGGTGATCTAAAAGTTGTTGCACTTCTTCTTGGACTGCAGCTTGGATATACCAAGCATTGTTGTTTTTTTTGTGAATGGGACAGTCGTGCATGAGAAATACACTATTTCAGAAAGGAATGGCCACTCCACGAAAACCTGGTTGCTGGACAGAAGAATATTGAACATAATCCTCTTGTAGATCCAGAAAAGATATTTATCCCTCCTTTGCATATTAAACTTGGGCTTATGAAGAATTTTGTCAAAGCAATGATCAAAGAATCGGAAGCCTTTTCTTACTTGTGACAGAAATTTCCAAGAATAATTGATGCAAAGATTAAACAACGTATTTTTATTGGTCCACAGATCAGAGATATAATGAATGACTGTAGCTTTGATGGTCTTTTGCAAGGTGCTGAACAAGTGGCATGGAGAGCCTTTAAAGATGTGACCTTCACCTTCCTTGGCAACAGCAGGGCATCAAACTTTGAACAACTCGTGGACAACATGCTCACAGCATATCATTTAATGAACTGCAATATGTCACTAAAAATGCATTTTCTACATTCTCACTTGGACTTTTTTCCAGCCAATCTTGGTGCTGTTAGCGATGAACACGGTGAAAGATTTCCCCAAAATATTACGCTGATGGAGAAAAGGTACGAGGGAATGTGGAGCATGTCAATGCTGGCTGACTATTGCTGGAATCTTATTCGAGAAGCATCTGACACAGATTATAAATGAAAGTCACCTGCAAAACACTTTTGAACAATTGCTTTTGCTACTGACATTGATGCACATGTATGTAGTGTCTCGGACATCATAATATAGACCATAAACTGTTGTTTTTTAAAAACCTTACATGATACAGACTTTTGGCGCACATATTTGTGTTCAGCATCTTAAAATCCATAAGAGACAATAACATTTTCTCAGGGGACAAGAACTTCCCTGAAATTTGTTGCACAGTGTAATTGACATCAGTGATGCAAATAATCGTTTGGTAACCTTTTTTAGCCCTTTCTGAAAAAAAAAACAGGAAATGTAATCAAATATTTTATTTATAATGCATGGATTATTTATCATGTTATGGCTGCCCTAATGTCACTTTAAGGTTATCAGCTTAATTATTTATTGCTGCTTAGCTATGAAAAATGGAGAGTACCCTGTGAAACGCATACATTCTGCAGCAAGGAGTGATAAAGCTGATGATTCCAAATCATGCATGTGTAAAGTGCCTAAGCGAAATAGCTGTCGGGAAGTTGCTGCTCCCACTTTCTCTGGCAATGTACAGACAACACATGTCCCTGTCCCAGTGTGCTGCTGTGTGTGGGGTGCATCACACTTACTTCTGGCCCGCATGCCTCCTTTTCCTTTTCTTTAACCTTGTCAGCAAACAGTCCAGGGGATAAAGAGATGCATAAAAACATTCAAACTTTTACTGAGCAAATGACAGTCTTTACAAACAGGCATATAGGATAAAGCCCAACCAGTTATAGTCTTTCCCACATGTATTGGACACAACTTCAGCCCTGGTTCTCAGTATGGGTATAGTATGTAGATGGATGCAACCGGGCAATCCTTTAGGAGTTCGGCCACAGGTAAAGTTTTTTACCAATGTGATTTCTCTAATTGCAAGACAACAGGGGTGGTGTATTTGGCTACATGCACATGCCCGAGAGATTACATTGGTAAAACCAAAAGAGAGTTGAGGCAGAGAGTCAGGGAACACATGGGTGACATAAGGAACAACAGGGATACCCCCTTGGCGAAACATATGCAGGCATACCATATAGGAAACCTGGATGAAGTTAAATTTACAGTAGTTGAAGTAGTTAACATCAACCCAAGAGGTGGCAACATGGATAAGGCCATCTTGAGACGACAATGTGAGTGGATATTTAGGATGGAATCTTTAGAGCCCAAAGGTATAAATGAGCAATTGTCCTTTGCATGTTTTCTATAGGTCTACGTAGAATCCTTAACAATAGGGACCCTTTAATTGGAAGTTAGTATTTCATTTTTTGTATAAAATTTCAAGATATGAAATTTAGATATTACTGTAAATGATTTTGGATATTGTGGTCTCCTAGTTTTTCCAAAGATCAATCAATGCAGGGGGTGTTATCTAATCTATGAGGTTTTTGGTTCCCCCTAGGGCGCCAACCTCCGCAGCCAGGAAGATGACAGCCTAGTTGACGTAAGAGGGACTTCTAGCTTACCCATTTTTAATTGGTAATTTTGGAACACGGTTGTTTTTGTTTGTGCACTTTTTTTTGGGTGTGAACCATTGCATATGGTTTTTTAATCAAAAAAGATAATTTTTAGGGATATATATGATTTAATAAAGTGTCCCTCTTGCTTTCTTCCCTAACACTAGGAACTCTTCTCCACCGCTAACCGTGCTCCCGAATTGCATCACCTCCCGCCTCTTAGCGTTTGTGTTTCAATTATTTTTATTACATATTTAAATATTAACAGAAATATAACAAGAAGGGAAAAGGGAGGGAAGAAAGATAGATGTAAATAATTATTTAATAGGGCGTAATTGGGATAGTAGGAAAGGGAAGGATAATTAAGGGGAGAACTTAAATGCATAGCTCTTCTTTAGATGTTACAAAAAAAGTGTATTACCTTTTTAACAAACATATGTTTGAGTATCTATATCATAAATAACAAAAAAAAACAAAACAAATAGAAATTGTTTACTTTCCTAAGATAATTTCATGGTAACTTAATATTAAGGGTTCCTTTTCATATAGAATAGAATTATAGCGAATCAGACTATGAATAGGAATTGGCCCATAGTTCCCTTTTTGTAAAAAAAAATTTTTTTCAAGAGTATTATTTACTAAGGCATGGGAAAATTCATAAGTTTTATGAAGTGCAATCTTGTTAATAATATCCAACACTGTAGGGACAATAGGGTTCTTCCATAAGGCTGCGATTGAGTTCTTAAGCTCTAGAAATACATGAATTAGCAAAGGTTTACAAGTGGGGTTAACATTCTCCATATCTAATGAAAAAAGGAACATTTGGGGAGTTATAGTTACGTCTTGCTTCAGTAAATGATTAATAAAAGAGGATGCCTCTTTCCAAAATGTTCTTAGTTTATGACATTCCAAATAAATATGCAGAATGTAACTATCTTTTCCACAATTTCTCCAAAATTGAGATGAGATGTTTGGAATTGCTTTTGCCAATCTTGTCGGGGAGAAATACCATTTGGCAAGAGATTTGTAGTAAGATTCATGGAGGGTCATACATATATTGAATGAGTAAGCTAGTTTCATGCTTTCCTGCCACTGAGCTGTGGTAAATTGCTTCCTTAAGTCTTTTTCACACCTCCACATATAAGGATTATTTTCAAAGAGATTGTCATTGTTAAAATTACCATAAATATTGCTGCTTTTCTAAATGAGTTTATTGTTTGTGTTGACTAGAAGTTGACCAATAAACTCTGGAAAATTATGCATGTTTATTAATATTTCCTGATTTTTACTCTAATAATGAGCAGGTATAAGAAATCTCTTTGGGATAAATTTAAATTTATATTAATCACTGAAAAATGAATGAAACTGTTTCCATCGTGAATATCTCTCACCCTTTTTATTTCTAATTGGGACCTGTAATCAAGCTCAAAGGAGCCCCAGAAACCATCTCACAAAACAAATTAGTTGATTATACAAGTAATTTACTTAAATCTATAATCCCTTCTTTAACAGATTTGGAGACCACTATTGATAGGATTCATCATCTGCCTCGTCCTCCCTCTATTCCAGCTGAAACCCCCTAGAGATGCTATATTAAGATTACATTTCTATAATACCAAAGATAAATGATTAAATTACCTAAAAGATAAGAAACACCTCCCTTACCCATATAGTCACATAAAAATATTTATAGATTTATCAAAAGATACCATCTCAGAGAGAAGATCATTCCATGAGGTAACAAATTCATTACAACAAATAGACATTGCATATAGGTGGGGCTTCCCAACCAAACTCCTCATTATTTTCGAAGGCAAGACTATTCCTATTCTTACTCTTCAAGAAGGCATTAACTTTATTCACTCATTACAAAAAGGAGCAGACCAAGACTTGAAACATTGAACAGTGAGTGATTTTACTTCTTCAGGTTTGTCTCTCTTTAGGACAAAACTCCTATGTCCAAAGTTCATATTTCATCAATGATCTGATATGACGTTAAGATTAGGTTATTATTTAAGCATATTATTATTGAATGAATAATTATTATTGAATATTATTATTATAATATAAATATTCACATAGCTGTTTTATTATCTTTGTATATGTTTCCATTGTAATCCTCTTATGATATTTTAAGATGGTCCTTGGACCTTTCACGAACATTCCCCAAAAAAGGAAGAGAACCTTCAGGTGTGAATGTCCCTTCAGGAGAACTTTCATCATATAAGTTTATTTCATACTTGTATATTTTGTGTTGTATTGTTTTAACAGGTATATACTTATTTAAGTTTACTGGATACAACTTTAATCTTTGCATTAGATTTTAAGTACTATTGAACCTTTCATATTAACGGCAACAAATTTTCAGCTGCGCATATACTGTATATTAGCAACTAGCAACCTAATAGATACTAATATACTTATGTTTAACATTAGAGGCCTTAATAGCCCTCAAAAGAGATTTCTCACATGGAAAGAAATAAAAAATAGTAATGTTGATATAATTTGTTTACAAGAGACAAAGTTGGCCAAAAATAAACATCCAAAAATAAATCATAAAAAATTATCCATATATATTTACATCTCTTAATGACAAGAAAAAAGCAGGGGTAGCTGCAATTATTAAAGATTTAGTCTCTTTTCATTTAGTTTCTGAATACACTGACGCTGATGGAAGATATCATATCCTAATTAGTTACATTAATAATCATTTATGCACAATTGTGAACATCTACTCCGCAAATAAAAAACAGATTCTATTCCTTGATAAGCTCATGGTAAAAATAATGGAAGTAAAGAAAGGAGATATAATAGTACTAGGAGATTTTAATCTTGCCTCTTAGAGTTTGAGTCCATCTTTCCCTGTAGCTTCACACGCTGAGTGCATCCAAGTCCCCCGACATCCCTCCTATGGTTCCCTCAGGCTGGTAGATGGAATCACACAGAATGGTATTTTTGGCAATCCACTGCCCCGAGTATTAGGCCCACGTTGTCCCTAGCAGCCTATTGCGTGAGACTGCTGTTGTCACTTCACACTACCCTACTCCACTGAACTGTCACTTCCTGAACTTGGCAATAACTCTCAGTTCCCCCTCCTCAAACTGGGACGGCCATTACAGTTAACCCTGCCTAGGCTAGATTGCAGCCCCTGTGGGTGTTACTCTTGACGACATGCATGAATAAAAAATACATTGAACCCTAAAAGTGTCAGGGAGCAGACCATCAGCTCCATAACTCCTACACATGTGGTGAAAAAAGTTGAGGTGTCAGGGTCATCATCCATATAATCCTGAGAAGCATACTAGCTTACTATGTTTTAGACAGGCCTTTGCATGGTTGGATACATTCCACTGAATTGTAAGTGAAATATCATA
This sequence comes from Dendrobates tinctorius, assembly GCF_039654945.1. Taxonomy (NCBI): domain Eukaryota; kingdom Metazoa; phylum Chordata; class Amphibia; order Anura; family Dendrobatidae; genus Dendrobates; species Dendrobates tinctorius. Next base: position 73,509,823 of record NW_027361829.1, read on the forward strand.
TGGTTTTACTTGATATATACATTTAGTTTTACTTTACTTGTATAAAAATAGTTACATCTAAAAAGTTAATGGATTCCCTGCTAGTAGTAGAGGTGAAATCTAAATAAAAATAATTTTAATTGATACCATCTAACAAAGTGGACAAGGAGGAGGAAGCCCCTGACCAGATAAAAGACATGTCATCAATAACACATTTCCATAGGACCAGGTTGGTGCACAGCTTGTCCAGGGGATAAGGGTGTAGTTGTTCCCACCTACCCACATATAGGTTGGTGTAGCTGGGCAAACCTGGTCCCCATGGCTGTACCTAACTGTTGTAAGTAGTATCCGTTTTCATATTTTAACAAATTTTGAATTAAAATGAACTCAATACAGTCTCCAATGAAATTAACCTACTGTTTGGGTTGGTGGACTGCACTAAATAAAACTAATAATAAAGTGCAATTGCAACCCCGGGGTCCACCGTGCAGAGATGGATAACTGCTGCTAGTAAGTAATGACGGAACACACAGCGAGCGATTGCTAGTACACATAGAGTTAACGCCAATCAGTGTGATCAGAGCGCTGAGTTAACAACTCTGTTACTGCACAGAGCTTAACTGAAGAAATTAAGCAAGATACTAAGTAGCAAATATGACGCTAGGTGTGAAACCCTATCGCTCTCACAGGGAAGTCTAGGCTAAAGGTTGGTCTTGCTCTGTAATACACCTGTGCCAATCACACACGAGTAAACAGATGCTAAGCCAAGCAGGGTTTCCCCCCTACACCACCAAACTAGGCACACAGCCTCTGGAAAAGAGCAGCACAGACGCACGTGCAAACAGAGTGGTAGCGTATCCACACTCTGACTACAATAGATATGACACTAGCGCACCGGCATGCACCTCTGAGAGCCTTTTATACACTATGCTCATGTGCAGTCGATCAGGACCTTGTCCGTGGACCAATCCAGAGCTGCCACATCACCAGAGCAGCTGACGTCCGACCACCAATAAGAAAACGCCACATCATGGACATGCTAAGTAAGGTGATTTCTGGGCTTAGAATCCAGAGCATCCAGACGCTGCTGCCTATTGCTTGTTACCATAGATTTGGCTGGAGAGCCAGCAGTAACCAAACGAACAGCATGAGCCTGAGCAAGATGCTGGGACCGACGTCTATACTCAGCAGCACCCTCAGTGGCAGATAAGGCTTGGGATCTATCTCATGCAGTGGGAGATTCCCAACACCTAACACCTGATCTGTAGGAATTTTTTTTAACTAGGATGAACATGCACTCGCACTTTCACGAAACCCACTGAAAGTATTAGTTACATAGCCCAAATAGCTACCTCATACCGCAATGACTTAATGTACCGAAGGGACAATTTATTTGGCTTCATAGAAACTTTACAGGTATTACTGACTTCGAACAGAAAAATTTGTAGAAAAAGTTTACAATAAAACTTTTTTGATAGAATTAGGAATTTGGTGACTAAAATCCCCAGAGATGAATTAATCCTGGATAAAGTAACCAATGAAAACCAATATGACCTTTTAAACATCCCCATTATCCTACAATATAAATCTCAAAATCACCTTCTAAGAAATATTGTCAAGAAACACTGGAATCTATTGAGGAAGGACAAAACTATGGGAGAACTCTTAGCAGATCAACCTCAGTTAACCCTGCTATTCTGTTCGTTACCACTATACACTTGCGATGTTCCAGTCATTTTTGACCGGACCTAATAAAGTCTTGATTTTTAGCTAATTTAAGTGTTTTAATTGAATAATTTTTGCAGTATTATATTGTATGTGAACCTGGTTGTTTATAAACAAATGAAAAATGGAAAGAAAAACTTACTTTTCATTTTTTTGTGTCAAAACATTTAACATGGCTTTATTGGAATATTTATGCATATTGCATATTTGCACATACAAAAATAATTATTTATTTAACTGTAAACTATAACTAATAACAATAAACTACATGTAATTATATTATTTTCTAACAAAAAAAACCCAAAAATGTGTGATGGGGCATCATCATCAGAATTAGAGGCGTTTGCAAGGTCCTCCAACTCTGCTTCTGTCAACATACGTTTTCTCATTATGCAAAGAGGCAACACTCTGGAATGAAAAAATAAAATATATACATAAACAATAATAATACAATGAGAGAACAAACCAGTTTTACAACAATAAACACAATTAGGGCCCCATCACTTATTGAGAAATCCACTGCGATTGTGATGCTGGAGCGTTGCAAACAAGACCATCCATATAAGCATGCACTCATTCTATCAATTGATGCTTTACACTAGACCATCTAATCAAAAGAATTGAATACTTTGACAATAAAAAAATAGTTTATCTGCTACATACCTGTAACGAAGATCCTTCAGAGCTCTGTTGTCTGTATATGTCCTCTCTGCTCTCTCCAGCTGGACTGAATATGAAACTCTGGATAGACTACTATGGCTATTGTCTACTGATAAGATAAGATAAAACACCCCCAACCCTTTTGGATAAGAGCTCAGAGTAAAGCAAACACACTTTTCAGACAGAATTTATTAGTACTCTTTCAGGTCAGCATTTCACAGAAATTAGATCAGGGAACACAAGTAAAAAAAGAGAATGTTCATTTACAATATGAAATGTTGAGAACTGAATTGAACTATTTTACATGAACAGCAGGGTAAAAATATTTGGCACATAACTATACTAGAAGGTAATCCATCAGCAGTGTTGTAATGAGAAAATGTATGTATAAATCTGCATCATGGACCAAAACGACCTAAATAAATTGATAAATAGTAGTAGATGTAATATATAGTCCAAAATGAGATTATAGCTCCTTTATTTTACTCATAAAATTGCTGGAGATCACTATAAAAGGCTATCGTTCATTTTTGACCGAACAGTACAAGTGTATAAAAAATTGTGGAGCAAAAAGTAAACAAAAAAAAAAAGTACCCATAGTAAGAACCCCTCAAATGAGGAAAAGTCAATCAACCACAAGTTTTAGAACCGCATCTTGAATATTTTAAAAAATATTAAAGTTCAAAATCGGTCATTTTTTACCGAACATAACAGCAGGGTTCATTTTTAGAAAATCACAAAATATTGGGAACTTGGTAGCCCCTACAGTACAAAAAGCATCATCCGTGAATGGCTTTATAACCCCATATATCAATATCAAGGGTTCTTTCCAAGGAATGCAAAATGTGCTGCACATTATCCTTTGGGGAAAAAGCAGATTTTAAAAATGGGAAAGACATTTTAATTATAAATGACTTAATTTCTTATTACACCAAAGGGGTTCTATATTGCATAGAATGCCCCTGTCATAAAAAATATATGGGACGGACTAAAAGATCACTCTCAAGGAGAACAGCGGAACATATTGGTAATATCTCTAAAAAATTTGATGGACACCCTTTATCCATACATTTTATTGAGAGACACGGTGGCATCATTTCTGTACACAGGTATGGGGATATACATACATTGAAAGAAGATTGAAGGGGTGGAGATTTCATTAAAAAGTTGTCCCAAAAAGAAACCCAATGAATCTTTGATCCCAATACCTTAAGACCAAATGGCCTAAACAATGATGTAGAACTGTTTGGATTTCAGTAAAGAAACCACTGTGGTGCCATACTATTTTTTTCTACAGGTAGGGAACTATATATTACTTATTAAGCGCATATAAAATTCATGTTACTTTAAAAAAGGAATTAATTATATATAATAAGAAAGAAAATAGAATTGAAATAAATTATTATGTAACACTACCAAATAACTACTTTAAAAAAAGAAAAACTCCTGAATTCCTTTAAAAAAATTCCTTAAAAAATTAATTACTTAATTCCTTGCCTAATTACATATCTAATGATTCATATCATCAAATAATGCCTCACTTCATAAACGTGTAAATGGGCCATACTTCCTAGCAGGAATTAGGCGTTTATCCGATCTGGCTTATATCCTTCACTTGCACTTTTATTTATTACCACTTCAAACAAACAGCTAACTATCCACTTTGCATAAATACCTCGTCATTTCAACTGCTTTTATCTGTGGGAGAAGCTTGGTGCAACTGTCAGTCACATGAACAATTATGCAGACTGATCCTGCTGTTTAAAGTTCACCCGATCCGGGCTGCAACATCCCTGATGAAGAAAATCGCAGCTTTTAAAACGCATTGGATATTGCTTCCTTAGCAGCCTGTCTTTGTGTTAGGACTTTAGTGACGTCACTCCTCATGATCTGCTAGTGGTGCATTAATGCTCAGGTCAACCGGCAGTGATCCCTCAGTGCACACCACCGGCCGGGGTTGCACTGCTACACTTTGATTGTCTTACCTACTCCGGACAGTGAGTGCTCACCTCCTGGACGAGCTTGATACCCTGCGATCCCTCTGTATCCATCACTAGGATCTATGCACCACGGCACCTTCTCCCATTGCTCCCAGGATCAGAGAAACCGGACGTCATGCATCTCCCACAGAGTGACTCAGCAGCAGGACTAGTGCATCATGGCACTTTCTCTTACTGCTCCCAAGGACCAAAGACAGCGAACTTCACGCATCTTCTACGCAGTAACTCAACAGCAGGTAAAAAACCTTCCTTTCCCAAGATTATCTTATCACACATATTTAAATATATTATGCGAGAACAACACCTGTTATACCAATCTACTGAGTAATTATGCGACTATCTACTAGGGACCTCATCTAAATACCGGTCTCACCTTATACTACATGTGCACACCTTAATCTGCCCGAAGTGCCATTTGGACTTCTTTATCTTTTTATAGACTTTTCAAGCAATGGGTGATAGTTGTTTATCAAACCAGGCAGCTGGGTAGTTTTTCATCGTGTCTAGCGTCTCATTAACTCCTTTTTTTTCTTTTTATAATCACTTGCATATTTCATGTATATGTTTTGATATTGTTTTCTTTGAATTTAGTTTCTGCAATATGTCTTGCATTAAACATGACTTTGTAAGCTGAGTTTTCCCTTACCACCATTCACCCTTTCCTCACTTATCCTTGTTTTATTTCCCCAATAAATATTATTCTCCCGTTGCTTTTTTCCTTCCTTGTTTCCTTTCCCCATTTTAATATTTAAAATAAAAAAAAAATGATTGAAACACAGATTCAGGAGAACAGCAACATTAGACATAGTTGCAAAATTACATGTTTATGAAAAAAATGTGGCGCAAAGTAGATGTGTTGCTTTGTATCTATTGGAAATTTTAATGACATTTTGTTTATTTAATGAATACATTGTACGTGTTACTGCAGCTGTTGAGCCAGTGATTCTCGCACTATGTTTAGGAGCACTGTAACATTATGCATTATATGGATAGCATATTGTTTGGATGTGACTAATTTGGATTCAGCCTTCCTCTGAAAAATAGATTGAAAGAGCACAGGTTAAAAATCTACGGTTACAGATAATCACTGACTGAGCTAAGCCTGAAAGGTTATAAGAGACGTGAAAGTTATTTTTAACCTTGTTCAATTTTTTTTTTGCATCTGCTCCAAATGTGTTTAGAAAATAAGCCTGGCGGAAATGTAATGGAAATTCACCTTTTGCAAATAGCTGTACAAGAGCAATTATAAGCCAGGAACCATTATCCTATCAGTGATTTTTTTTTTTGCAAACTGTACAAATGGGCTATAGTCACCCTCCTGCGGTTCCCCAAGTATGGTCTCAGGTTGATATGGTTGCTTAAACTAAATAAGAATTCAACTTAATGTAGTGTTGCCATCAGGAAACTATGAGATAATGATTTTTGTTCTGTGAACTTCAATGTGGAAAAATGTGACAATTTTTTTAGTAAGCAGCTGCAGCACAAGATAAGTATCTCTTGGTGGGAGAGTTGAAGCAAAATTGAACAAATGACAAATAATTTTTGTACTATAAATATAGCTATGTATGTTCTATAATGATACAAATTGTGGAGAAAAAAGTCATAGGTCTCTGAGGTAATGCCTAATCTTCTTAAAGGGGTTGTCTCATCTGGGACATTTCTAGAAAAAACAAAAATGGAAAGCGCACATAGGGTGTATTGTCTTGAAGAACCATAATAGCAAGCAAGCCCAATCAGTTAGACTCACCTGCTGAAGTTGTGTGAGTCACAACAAACTGGGAATCACTCATAAAGGTCCGGTCGTCGCTGGTATCCCGCTGGTAGTAAATGAAACAAATCCAAAGTGGAAAAAAAGAGCCGGGCTGAATAAACCGCGCTGACCAGAAAAAAAACGCACCTTCGGCAGTCCATATAATAAAAAACTTCTTTAATAAGCCTACGCGTTTTGTGGCAAAACCAGCCACTTCATCAGGGCATAAAAAACAATCACAAATTCAGGATATAAATACAATCACAAACTGTTTCAATACACCTTTCTTTGACATCATTTCCTGTGGAAACACGTGTATGTACACATGTATATAAATAAAAAATGCTTAAATATTGTGATTAAAATCCAATAACATATCTATCAATATCATGGAAATTTTATACACCAAAATAACAAAATATATATATGATAAAATAAAATGCAAAAAAAAAAAAAAATGAACTCGAACCCACCACTTCAGAACAACTCAAAAATGTAGTTTATGTGTCTTAGGCTGGTTTCACATTTGCGTTTTTTAGCGCTGGGAAAAAACGCATACCTGCGCATGCGTTTTTTCCCCTATATTTAACATGGGTGCGCATACCTGCGCGCTGGTAAGCGCATGTATGCGATTTTCATGCGCTGCGTTTTTTTGGGGTGTGCGTTGGTATTTTCCAGACACAGCATGTTGCATTTTTTGGCCCTGCAAAAAAGCGCATGCGCACATATGCGCACGTTTTGCGCTAAAAATGGCCATTATAGCCTATGGATGCGCATATGTGCGCACTGGCATGCTCATGTATGCGTTTTTTTGCATATGCGGTTTTTTTTTTTAACCATGGAATTTAGGGGTTTGGGTTAGAGTTAGGGTCAGGGTTAGGGTTAGGGTTGGGGTCAGGGTTAGGGTTAGGGTTAAGTATGGTTTTGTTAAGGGTTAGGGTCAGGGTTAGGGTCAGGATTAGGGTTAAGTATGGTTTTGTTAAGGGTTAGGGTCAGGGTTAGGGTTAGGGTTAGGGTCAGGGTTAGGGTCAGGGTTAGGGTTAGGGTTAGGGTCAGGGTTAGGGTTAAGTATGGTTTTGTTAAGGATTAGGGTCAGGGTTAGGGTCAGGATTAGGGTTAAGTATGGTTTTGTTAAGGGTTAGGGTCAGGGTTAGGGTTAGGGTTAGGGTCAGGGTTATTGTCAGGATTAGGGTTAAGTATGGTTTGGTTAAGGGTTAGGTTCAGGGTTAGGGTTAGGGTCAGGGTTAGGGTTAAGTATGGTTTTGTTAAGGGTTAGGGTCAGGGTTAGGGTTAGGGTCAGGGTTAGGGTTAGGGTCAGGGTTAGGGTTAAGTATGGTTTTGTTAAGGGTTAGGGTCAGGGTTAGGGTTAGGGTCAGGGTTAGGGTTAGGGTTAGGGTCAGGGTTAGGGTCAGGGTTAGGGTCAGGGTTAGGGTTAGTTAGGGATCGTTACAGAAACGATATGGATGATCCTCAACCGTATAGGCGCCACCGCTTGGGATGTGTCAACCGCCGTGATGCCACGGAAGTGATCATGACAGACGGCTCGAAGCTGAGATCTTTGCCCCAGCACTATTGGTGCTCGGCATCCGTAGAGGCGTCAACCATGTGGCTGGTTCACCCCCCGTGATGAGGTATGCGGATTTCCGGCAAGTTATTTCCGATCACCTCCGCTGGCGTCTTTCACGTGTGGCTGACTCACACCCCGAGGTGCGCACGGGTTACCGGACTGTTATGCTGGACACTTCAAAATGGAGCGGTGAGTAGAAGACATTCGTCCACCACATATAGACATATGACATACGTGCAGGGAAGGTGACCGGTTCTATTGCTTGTATCCCCGCAGTCACCCCCGGACTCCACTTACATGTCCCGTATGCCACAGAGCAACGAAATACCTATCCACACATCTTAGGAGGACATGTCTGAGGACCCAGAGTGATTCTGATATAAAAGCTGCCCTTGCATCAGCCAAGTTTCAGCTCAAATGCATTGCCGAAAGAGGTACAACTATCCGCTTCAATGACCTCAAGCCTCTCCAGTCCTTGGAGGAGACTGTATCCTTCTTAGAAGGTCGCGGATTTTTAATAGCCAACAAGCCTAGGTTTGAGCATCAAATCCCGCCACTGAGCTCTGAAGAGCCCGCTCAGGTACCACCAGCCATTTTGGAGCTCTGCCCAGGCACTATGCCCCTGACGGAGCTAGATTCGGATGAGATCGATATACCTTTGCTTTTACGGCCTGCAGAAAGCCCCCTGCCCCTGGCAGAGCTAGCTTCAGATGAGATCGATATACCTTTGCTTTTACGGCCTGCAGACAGCCCCCTGCCCCTGGCAGAGCCAGATGCATCGGATGAGGCTTCACTTTTACAGCCTGTGGAAAGTTTTCAAGAAAGCCCTCGCTCAGAGACTGCCCACACAGGGGCCTGTTCTGACCCCATGGAAGATGAGGAGGTCACTGATGGTAGCGATTTAAGAATTCAGAAAAGGCAGTGGAAGGACAAAAATCGCACCGCTACAAAGATGGCCGGCTTGTATAAGCGACACTCAATGAACGACGCTATGTTCAAAGGTTTCCGCTCATACCTAACCATTACACACGGGGTGCCAAACTGCCAACATGAGGTCTCAAATGTTTCCAGGTTCCTCTTCTTTGTGAACCCGAGAAGAGTAACCCTGGAGTACCTACTGAAGCCAAATAAAATCAATGAATTTTTTGAAAAACTCGGAAACCTCCAGCTATCGAAACAGACCTCCCTCAGAATGCTGAAGCATATACGGAGATTCACTGTCTATCAGATGAGGGCCACGGGACTGAGAATAGAAAAGCCAGAACTCTACAAGGCCTGTGAGGTATTCATGAATCACACTGAGGACCTACAGAAGACATTGTACAAGGGCGCCTGCAAGGAGTCTGTTAGTAAGCGGTACACACCCTTCAAAGTATCGCATATGCGGCTTGATTTTTGCCATGTATGTTCAATAATTCCTCTTATTTTTCCCCAGGTACGATCTACTGAGGAAGCCGCTAAAATCGCCCGTGGACTGCCAGATTATTCTGGAGGAGGCAAGGCCAACCTTTCTAGCCAGCATAGCCTCTGTGGAAGAGGGCGGATCAAATGAAGAACGCCGGGAAATTGCACTCTACCTCCAGGCCCTGCTGGTTCTGAAAAATCTCCAGAGACCAGGTGTCATCCGTAACATGACGGTAAGTAGTCAGACCCTGTGGGTCAGCGGTCTCCCATGCACCAGTTCAATAACTTTCCACATCAGGTTTCAGAGTGGACCGAGAGGATCCATCACGTGTACCACGACAGACAGATGACAGTTGTCGGTGTGAAGACTCACAAATGTTCCACCACTCAGGTCGCAGTGTTCGTACTTTCAGAGGAAGAAGAATCGGTAAGGGACTCAACCAGTCAGGGAGCCCAGGCAACACCACTCCACATGGGGAGCAAACCCCTCTCTTTTTCCTTTTTCAGTGGTTCAAAGTGTATGCAGAACATGTCCGACCTGTCTATACCGCTGGCCGAAGGAAGGTCACTAATTTCTTTGTGACGTGTACGGGGAAGGCCATAGCAAATCCATCCGTGGGCCTCAGGCAATACCATTCGAGGTAAGACGGCCACGAGCCGAATGATGCATGGGCATGTGTAGAAACAGGTACTGACATTATGATTTCCTCCATAGCTACAACCTCCCGAACATCACTAGCCACCTAGTGCGACGGGTATGTGAAACCTGGACAACTTCACAATACACGGACTGTGAAAAGCGACTGTTTGCACGGTACTTGGCACATACAAATGACATGGCTGAGAGAGTGTACCGGGAGAAGACTCTGACAGATATGTGTCATGCCCACGAGCTGGTGGTAAATGCAGGAAAGAAGGATGAAGCCGACAATCAGTCACCAGTGATGCCTTCAAGCAGTGCATCAGAGAATGAGCAGGGAGGCAGTATGGAAATCAATCCGGAGGGTAACAAATCATACTACCTAAGAACCATCAAGCCTGCTCTGAGGTGACATAGGCAGAAAGGGCGTCCGCCTACCAGAGTCCCCCTTCCCACAAGGACTCCAGATTTGCCCCCACTGACATCCATCACCTCCAGAGAACCAGGGACCACCGAGGGAGGGTCTGGTCAAGCTCAGGTACCCCATGATCACTTCTCATGCTTGGGCATGGACCACCAGCCATTGCCGGGGACTGAGAACCATCGAGCCTGCTCTGAGGGGACATAGGCAGAAGGGGCATCCGCCTTCCAGAGCCCAAGCTCGGCTATGGACTCCAGATTTGCCCCCCTGACAGCGATCACCTCCAGAGAACCAGGGACCACCGAGGGAGGGTCTGGTCAAGCTCAGGTACCCCATGATCACTTCTCATGCTTGGGCATGGACCACCAGCCAATGCCAGGGACTGAGAACCATCGAGCCTGCTCTGAGGGGACATAGGCAGAAGGGGCGTCCGCCTACCAGAGTCCCCCTTCCCATAAGGACTCCAGATTTGCCCCCACTGACATCCATCACCTCCAGAGAACCAGGGACCACCGAGGGAGGGTCTGGTCAAGCTCAGGTACCCCATGATCGCTTCTCATGCTTGGGCATGGACCACCAGCCAATGCCGGGGACTGAGAACCATCGAGCCTGCTCTGAGGGGACATAGGCAGAAGGGGCGTCCGCCTACCAGAGTCCCCCTTCCCATAAGGACTCCAGATTTGCCCCCACTGACATCCATCACCTCCAGAGAACCAGGGACCACCGAGGGAGGGTCTGGTCAAGCTCAGGTACCCCATGATCGCTTCTCATGCTTGGGCATGGACCACCAGCCAATGCCGGGGACTGAGAACCATCGAGCCTGCTCTGAGGGGACATAGGCAGAAGGGGCGTCCGCCTTCCAGAGCCCAAGCTCGGCTATGGACTCCAGATTTGCCCCCACTGACATCCATCACCTCCAGAGAACCAGGGACCACCGAGGGAGGGTCTGGTCAAGCTCAGGTACCCCATGATCGCTTCTCATGCTTGGGCATGGACCACCAGCCAATGCCGGGGACTGAGAACCATCGAGCCTGCTCTGAGGGGACATAGGCAGAAGGGGCGTCCGCCTACCAGAGTCCCCCTTCCCACAAGGACTCCAGATTTGCCCCCACTGACATCCATCACCTCAAGAGAACCAGGGACCACCGAGGGAGGGTCTTGTCAAGCTCAGGTACCCCAGGATCGCTTCTCCAGCTTGGGCATGGACCACCAGCCAATGCCGGGGACTGAGAACCATCAAGCCTGCTCTGAGGGGACATAGGCAGAAGGGGCGTCCGCCTACCAGAGTCCCCCTTCCCATAAGGACTCCAGATTTGCCCCACTGACATCCATCACCTCCAGAGAACCAGGGACCACCGAGGGAGGGTCTGGTCAAGCTCAGGTACCCCATGATCACTTCTCATGCTTGGGCATGGACCACCAGCCATTGCCGGGGACTGAGAACCATCGAGCCTGCTCTGAGGGGACATAGGCAGAAGGGGCGTCCGCCTTCCAGAGCCCAAGCTCGGCTATGGACTCCAGATTTGCCCCCCTGACAGCGATCACCTCCAGAGAACCAGGGACCACCGAGGGAGGGTCTGGTCAAGCTCAGGTACCCCATGATCACTTCTCATGCTTGGGCATGGACCACCAGCCAATGCCAGGGACTGAGAACCATCGAGCCTGCTCTGAGGGGACATAGGCAGAAGGGGCGTCCGCCTACCAGAGTCCCCCTTCCCATAAGGACTCCAGATTTGCCCCCACTGACATCCATCACCTCCAGAGAACCAGGGACCACCGAGGGAGGGTCTGGTCAAGCTCAGGTACCCCATGATCACTTCTCATGCTTGGGCATGGACCACCAGCCATTGCCGGGGACTGAGAACCATCGAGCCTGCTCTGAGGGGACATAGGCAGAAGGGGCGTCCGCCTTCCAGAGCCCAAGCTCGGCTATGGACTCCAGATTTGCCCCCCTGACAGCAATCACCCTTCAGAGGACCAGGGACCACCGGGGAGGGTCTGGTCAGGCTCAGGTACCCCGAGATTGCTTCTCTCACTTGGGACTCACGACCAGCAAAAGTCCCTCCTGGAGCTGTGGAAGTTCAGTCTCGGCCGTATTTTGCAACTTCCACAACAAGAGGGACCACCTTCTAAAGTCGCCTACCCGAGCCGGAGAACCAGAGAAACAATCGCCATCCATCGGGGTAGAGAGAGCACTCTCTCCTGTATTCTGCCGCAGGTGCGCATTCCTATGTATATGCATTGCGGGACAACGTCCCCACTTTAAGGGGATGAAGTCAGAACTGTACCCGGCCTCCAGTCACTGTAGGGCGGATGCGGCACCCAGAAAATTCCTCATTCCGGTTCTTTTTCACTTAGTCGTTTTTTCTTTTTGCAAGAATGTACCCCAGGGATGGCCCACAAGCCAAAGCCAGGGACTGAGAACCATCGAGCACGCTCTGAGGGGACATAGTCAGAGGGGGCGTCCGCCTTCCAGAGCCCTCCTTCCCACGAGGACTCCAGATTTGCCCCCCTGACGACAGCCATCGCCTC